>NC_138299.1:13272500-13300000 GCF_965601325.2 Salmo salar | reverse complement strand
GTTTGAGTCAATCTGTTGTGTTTTGACAAGGTTGAGGTGGTAAACAGAAGATGGCCCTATTTGGTAAAAGACAAAGTCCATATTATGGCACGAACAGCTCACAAAAACAAAGAGAAATGACAGTCCATCATTACTTTAAGACATGAAGGTCAGTCAATCAGGAAAATGTCAAGAACTTTGAAAGTTTCTTCAAGTGCGGTCGCAAAAACCATCTAGTGCGTGCTATGATGAAGCTGGCTCTCATGAGGACCGCCACAGGAAAGGAAGACCCAGAGTTACCTCTGCTGCAGAGGATATGTTCATTTGAGTCACCAGCCTCAGAAAGCCCAAATAAATGCTTCACAGAGTTCAAGTAACAGACACATCTCAACATCAACTGTTCAGAGGAGACTGCGTAAATCAAGCCTTCATGGTCGAATTGCTGAGAAGAAACCACTACTAAAGGACACCAAGAAGAAGAAGAGACTTGCTTGGGTCAAGAAACACGAGCAATGGACATTAGACCGGTGGAAATCTGTCCTTTTGGTCTGATGAGTCCAAATTTGAGATTTTTGGTTCCAACCGCGGTGTCGGTGAATGGATGATCTCTGCATGTGTGGTTCCCACCGTGAAGCTTGGAGGAGGAGGTGTGATGTTTGGGTGATTTATTTTGAATTCAAGGCACACTTAACCAGCATGGCTACCACCGCATTCTGCAGCGATACGCCATGCCATCTGGTTTGCCCTTAGGCCCACTATCATTTGTTTTTCAACAGGACAATGACTCAACACACATCCAGGCTGTGTAAGGGCTATTTGACCAAGAAGCAGAGTGATGGAGTGCTGCATCAGATGACCTGGCCTCCACAATCACCCGACCTCAACCCCATTAAGATGGTTTGGGATGAGTTGGACCGCAGAGTGAAGGAAAAGCAGCGAACACTCAACTCCTTCAAGACTGTTGGAAAAGCATTCCCCATGACGCTGGTTGAGAATGCCAAAAATGTTATCAAGACAAAGGGTGGCTACTTTGAAGACTCTAAAATATATTTTGATTCGTTTAACACTTTTTTGGGGTCATTACATGATTCCATATGTGTTATTTAAAAGTTTTGATGTCTTCACTATTATTCTACAATGTAGAAAATAGTACAAATAAAGGAAAAACCCTTGAATTAGTGGATATGTCCAAGCTTTTGACTGGTACTGTATATATCATCAGTCACACACACACACACACACACACACACACACACACACACACCGCGAGCACAGCTGTAATGGTCGATGTGTGTGAGTTTTAAATGAGGCTTTGCTTTGTTTGGGTACAGAGAGACCGAAACAGAAGGTGAGTCCTCTCCTCCTCCCACTCTTTCTCCTCACCTTTCTCCCTCTAGTCAGTCACATCCAAAGCCATTGCAGTTCACTCAGATGTTTCAAACTGGGAAGGGCCTCTTTCCGCCCTTCTTTTTCCCCGTTACCCTCCTTCCCCATCTCTCCCTCCTCTCTCTCGCTCTCCCTCCCCTCGTACTCCCTCCTTTTGATCTGTCTCTGATAAGGATCACATCAGAGCTTGATGACATCACATCAGAGCTTGTCTGTTCATTAGTGATCTGTCGTTAGAGCTAAACAGAAGCGATTGTCTCTCTCTTCCCTCTATTTCCAACCCCTGTCTGAAGGAGAGTGATGGAAAGAATCTCTCTGATAAGGATCACATCTGAGCTTGATGACATCACGTCAGAGCTTGTCTGTTCGTTAGTTATCTGTCGTTAGAGCTAAACAGAAGCGATATTCTCTCTCCTCCCTCCATTTCCAACTCCTGTCTGTATCTTCCCTTTCTCCTCCCACTCTATCCCCTGGCCCCTACCAACAATATGGTTATTGTCTCACCCTGCTTTCTCATAGGCTGACTGGAGTTGTGGTCGTATTGCACCCAGATCCTATTTTCCTTAACCCTAACGTAACCTTAACCCCTACCTAATACACAGACACACAGCCTCCTTGTCCCGGCCCTTCTCCCAGATATGGGTCCAGGGCACCTTGAGAAAGAATCAATGAGATGTGACCCACACACACACACACCACAATCAGGTACACGTTGGGTTGTTATGCACCCCATTTCACAGTGTGGCAGGGTTAGGCAGGGTGACCTGTGCAGCTGGTGTGTGTGCGTCACATCTCATTGATTCTTTCTCAAGGTGCCCTGGACCCATATCTGGGAGGAGGGCCGGGACAAGGAGGCTGTGTGTCTGTGTATTTAATCTGTCTGTGCCCTTGAGCAAGTCACTTAACCCTAATTTGCTCCAGGAGTGCCGTACTACTATGGTGGACCCTGTAAAACAACACATTTCAGTACACCTTTCTGGTGTATGTGACAATTAAATGTTTTATTTATACAGTGCATTTGGAAAGTATTCAAACCCCTTGACTTTTTCCACATTTTGTTACGTTACAGCCATATTCTAAAATAGATTAAAAAAATAAACTCATACATATCACATTTACGTAAGTATTCAGACCTACTCAGTACTTTGTTGAAGCACCTTTGGCAGCGTTACAGCCTCAAGCCTTCTTGGGTATGATGCTACAAGCTTGGCACACTGTATTTGGGGAGTTTCTCCCATTCTTTTCTGTAGATCCTCTCAAGCTCTGTTAGGTTGGAAGGGGAGCGTTGCTGCACAGCTATTTTCAGGTCAATCCAGAGATGTTCGATCGGTTTTAAGTCCGGGCTTTGGCTGGTCCACTCAAGGACACTCCCGCGTTGTCTTGGCTGTGTGCTTAGGGTTGTTGTCCTGTTGGAAGGTGAACCTTCGCCCCAGTCTGAGGTCCTGAGTACTCTGGAGCAGATTTTCATCAAAGGTCTCGCTGTACTTCGCTCTGTTAATCTTTCCCTCGATCTTGACTAGTCTCCCAGTTCCTGCCGCTGAAAAACTTCCCCACAGCATGATGCTGCCACCACCATGCTTCACCGTAGGGATGATGCCAGGTTTCCTCCAGACGTGACGCTTGGCATTCAGGCCAAAGACTTCAATCTTGGTTTCAACAGACCAGAGAATCTTGTTTCTCATTGTCTGAGAGTTCTTTAGGTGCATTTTGGCAAACTCCAAGCAGGCTGTCATGTGCCTTTTTTACTGAGGAGTTGCTTCCGTCTGGCCACCCTACCATAAAGGCCTGATTGGTGGAGTGCTGAAGAGATGGTTGTCATTTTGGAAGGTTCTCCCATCTCCACAGAAGAACTCTGGAGCTCTGGCAGAATGACCATCGGGTTCTTGGTCACCTCCCTGACCAAGGCCCTTCTCCCCTGATTGCTCAGTATGGCCGGGCAGCCGCTCTAGGAAGAGTCATGGTTAGGGATCCATGATATATTGGTGAGCATATCGGAATCGGACGATATTAGCTAAAAATGCCAACATCAGCATCGGCCCGAAGTCTAGTTTAACGCCGATGTGCAAAACCGATGTAAAAGCTGACGTGCATACCTATGTAATGTAAGTAGATGACGTAAGGACGCCACAAAAGCAGAAAAATACTAAGCTCACAATTCCAACAACTAAACAAGTTCAAGTCGAGCAGTCATTTGAAAGAGAAAGAACATTTCAGCGAGACGACTCAAAGGCGAAATTCGTTAACTCTAAGATAATGGAATTCATTGCCCTTGACAATTAACCGTGCTCTGTCGTGGATGATGTTGGCTTTCGCCGACTAGTCGAGCCCCGGTACACGCTATTTTTCAGATGTTGCCCTACTGGAGTTACATAGAATTGTTGAAACTCACATCCATGAGCTTCACGACTGACATTTGGACCAGCGATGTCAGCCCCATGAGCATTAGGAGTCTGACAGCACAGTGGGTCGACAAGGATTTTGTACTGAGGAAAGCCGTATTGCATGCTCACGAATGTGCTGTTCTCATATCATTGCTGCCATGTCAATGGCATTTGAGAACATGTTTGAAACTTGGGAACATGAACACTCCTAGCACCAATCGAATAACTGACTCGAGAAATAAGCTCAACTGCGCCTGCAGCAGACGTGATACCCTCTGTCATGGCATTGAAACGCCTGCTCAAAAACACTGCAGACAGACCGTGGGGTTAAAACTTACAAAATTACTCGAGGCTGTGAACAAGCGTTTCGGTGGCATTCTCTCAGCCTCTTTACTGTGTCGCCACCATGCTGGATGCTAGGTTACAAGGACCGCTACTTCCTTGCAGACAAGAAACGGGGTTTACGTGAAATGTTACATACACAACTGGACAAGATGGAAGCGGACACAGTGACAGTGCGCACCGAGGAAGAGAGGCCACGGACAGACAGAGCGGAAAATTCACTGCTTGACATTCATGATGAAATCCTGGTTGAGAATGAAACGACCGAACAAATGAACAACGAAACAGCACAGCAAGTAAGTGAAGGGAATAGGTTTTAATTGTTTTACTGGTAATGGGGACATGCGTAAATGCCAACAAAATAACTTTTTGGTCGGTGTGGTGTGTGTGTGTATGTGTGTGTAACCTTTATTTAACTAGGCAAGTCAGTTAAGAACAAATTCTTATTAACAATGACGGCCTACCCTGGCCAAACCCGAACAATGCTGGGCCAATTGTGCACCGCCCTATGGGACTCCCAATCACGGTTGGATGTGATACAGCCTAGATTTGAAATAGGGACTGTAGTGATGCCTCTTGCACTGAGATGCAGTGCCTTAGACCGCTGTGTGTGTGTTAACTATTTAACTGTACTAGGCTGCTTAAAAGGCTTCTAAAATTTAAATTATTGGTTATCGCTATCTGTTTTTTTGGGGGGCAAGGAAAATATCGGGTATTGGCCAAAAATGTCATATCGGTGCATCCCTAGTCTTGGTGGTTCCAAACTTCTTCCATTTAAGAATGATGGAGGCCACTGTGCTCTTGGGGACCTTCAAAGCTGCAGACATTTTTTGGTACACTTCCCCAGATCTGTACCTCGACACAACCTGTCTTTCTTCGACCTCATGGCTTGGTTTTTGCTCTGACATGCACTGTCAACTGTGGGACCTTATATAGACAGGCACGTGCCTTTCCAAATCATGTCCAATCAGTTGAATTTACCACAGGTGGACTCCAAGTTGTAGAAACATCTCAAGGATGATCAATGGAAACAGGATGCACCTGAGCTCAATTTTGAGTCTCAAAGCAAAGGGTCTTAATACCTATGTAAATAAGGTATTTCTGTTTTTCATTTGTAAAAAAGAAAAAAAACTTTTCGCTTTGTCATTATGGGTTATTGTGTGTAGATTGATCATCATTTGTATTTATTTAATCCATTTTAGAATAAGACTAATGTAACAAAATGTGGGAAAAGTCAAGGAGTCTGAATACTTTCAACGCACTGTGTATTATTTAATGTTTCCCTGAACTGTTCATGTGTAGTGAGACCTGTGTGTGTGTGATTACCCAAACAGCCTCTAAGACATCTATAGAAGTGCAGTGTGCCACACTGAAGGTACTGTGGGATTACAGCTAATTAACACACGACCCATGTTTTTATGGTGCGTGTACTGTAGTGTACTTGTCAGTTCAGTAAAAGCAGGGATGCTTTTCTCCGAGATGCTAGTATATTTTCCTAAATTCTACTTAATGTTCACAAGCTTGTTCTCAAAACAAATGTATATATATATTTTTTTAGAATCTGAAGTCGAGTAATATTGATACGTCATTAGGGTGGCTAGGCTGCCGTGTTGCTAATATTAGTGGTGATAGGCCAGCCTCATTGTTAGCAGTTAGCCGTTAGCATCAGTCAGCTGAAGAAGACATGTCCTGTGGTATTTCTCCTGTGTCTAATGGTGTAATCATCACGTGTGTGTGTGTGTGGGGGGGGGGGGGGGTTGTATTGATCCTATACACAGTAAACATGACAGGCTGCTCCTCAGAGGTACAGTGGAAAAGGTCGGGGGTCAGGGATGGGTGGAGGTATTTGCTGATATGATGTTCAGGTGCTCTCGGAGCTGGTGAGGGAAGGAACACACACACACTTACTGGTGCTAATGACTGAGAACATGAAAGGCAGAGGAGGAGTGGAGGTAGAATGAAAAGATGAAAGCTTGTCGTGGTGACCTTGCTGTGACTAGTTCAGCTGCAGTGTCACAACCTTAAACCTCCCCAATCCCTCTCTTAGAACAGACACACTGGAACTGATGTCTCTCTCTCTCTCTGGTGTAGGAAGGAGATATGGGGTGGGTCACAGGATCTCTTTTGATGTTCTGGGAGTCATTGAGGTGGCCGAGGTGAGACTGCAAGCTTTGATGACTGTTGCTGGGCAACTGGTTCTCTATCTGTCTGTCTCTCTATCTGTCTCTCTCTCTTATCGTTTTCAGTCTCCATCCCTCTATTTAAGGTATGATACTAGCCAGATACCATGTAGGAGCACAGGCATTGACCAACCTTCTGAACGAGGGTGTTAGTCACACACAGGCTCCGGCTAGTAGTGGAAAACCCTCAGACCTTCTCCGTGACTCCAAGCCTTTTTCTCTGGTTACAAAAGACAATAGTTATGTGTCTATATCCATATCTCCCTGCCCCCCATCCTCTTTCTCTCTCTCTCCCTGTCCTCTCTCACTCTTTGGTATTTTATTAGGATCCCCATTAGCGGTGGCAAAAGCAGCAGCTACTCTTCCTGGGGTCGACATGAAACAATACAGAATGACATAATACAGAACATCAATAGACAAGAACAGCTCAAGGACAGAACTACATACATAAAAAAAAAAAAAGGCACACGTAGCCGACATATCAATGCATACACACACAAACTATCTAGGTCAAATAGGGGAGAGGTGTTGCTTTATCTGTTTTGTAAAACCAGGTTTGCTGTTCATTTGAGCAATATGAGATGGAACGGAGTTCCATGCAATAATGGCTCTATATAATACTGTACGCTTTCTTGAATTTGTTCTGGATTTGGGGACTGTGAAAAGACCCCTGGTGGCATGTCTGGTGGGGTAAGTGCATGCGTCAGAGCTGTGTGTCAGAGCTGTGTGTAAGTTCATTATGCAAACAATCTGGGATTTTCAACACATTAATGCTTTTTCTAAAAAGAAGAAGTAAGACTGGCATGCATAGTATTTAGATCAGCCCTCTGATTACAATTTAGAGCAAAACGTGCCGCTCTGTTCTGGGCCAGCTGTAGCTTAACTAGGTCTTTCCTTGCAGCGCTGGACCACACGACTGGACAATGATCAAGATTAGACACAACTACAGCCTGCAGAACTTGCTTTTTGGTGTGTGGTGTCAAAAAAGCAGAGCATCTCTTTATTACGGTTAGACCTCTCCCCACCTTTACAACCATTGAATCTATATGTTTTGACCATGACAGTTTACAATCTAAGGTAACGCCAAGTAATTTAGTCTCCTGAACTTGTTCAACAGCCACACCATTCATTACCAGATTCAGCTGAGGTCTAGCACTTCAGGAATGATTTGTACCAAATACAATGCTCTTAGTTTTAGAGATGTTCAGGACCAGTTTATTACTGGCCACCCATTCCAAATCAGACTACAACTCTTTGTTAAGGGTTTCAGTGACTTCATTAGCTGTGGTTGCTGATTCGTATATGGTTGAGTCATCAGCATACATGGACACACATGCTTTGTTTAATGCCAGTGGCAGGTCATTGGTAAAAATAGAAAAGAGTAGAGGGCCTAGAGAGCTGCCCTGCGGTACACCACACGTTACATATTTGACATTAGAGAAGCTTCCATTAAAGAAAACCCTCTGAGTTTTATTAGATAGATAGCTCTGAATCCATGATATGGCAGAGGTTGAAATGCCCATAACACATACGTTTTTTTTTCAACAATAGGTTATGGTCAATAAAATCAAAGGCTGCACTGAACTCTAACAGCACAGCTCCCACAAATCTTCTTATCAATTTATTTCAACCAATCATCAGTCATTTGTGTCAGTGCAGTACATGTTTAGTGCCCTTCTCTATAAGCATGCTGAAAGTCTGTTATTCATTTTGTTTACAGAGAAATAACATTGTATTTGGTCAAACACAATTTTTTTCTAACAGTTTGCTAAGAGCTGGCAGCAAGCTTATAGGTCTGCTGTTAGAACCAGTAAAGGCCGCTTTACCACTCGAGAGTGGTAGCGGAATTACTTGGGCTTCCCTCCAGGCCTGAGGACAAAGACTTCCCTTTAGGCTCAGATTAAAAAGATGACAGATAGGAGTGGCTATAGAGTCAGCTACCATCCTCAGTAGCTTTCCATCTAAGTTGTCAATGCCAGCAGGTTTGCCATTATTGATCCATAACAATCATTTTCCCACGTCTCCCACAGTAACTTTACAAAATTCAAACTTGCAATGCTTTTCTTTCATTATTAGTTTTTTTTATGCATGAATACAATTGCTCACTGTTGTTGGCATTTCCTGCCCAAGTTTTCCCACTTTGCCAATGAAGCAATCATTAAAATAATTGGCATCATCAAATGGTTTTGTGATGAATAAGCCATCTGATTCGATAAAATGGAGTTGAATTTGTCTTTCTGCCCATAATTTCATTTAAAGTACTCCAAAGTTTTTTTCCATCATTCTTTATATCATTGATCTTGGCTTCATAATGAAGTTCCTTCTTCTTTTTGTTGAGTTTAGCCACATAATTTCTCAATTTGCAGTAAGTCAGCCAGTCAGATGTGCAGCCAGACTTATTAGCCACTCCTTTGGCCCCATCTCTTTCAACCATACAGTTTTTCAATTCCTCATCAATCCATGGAGCCTTAACAGTTCTAACAGTCAGTTTCTTAACAGGTGCATGTTTATCAATAATTGGAAGAAGCAATTTCATAAATTAATCAAGTGCAGTGTCTGGATGCCCCTCATTAATCACATCAGACCAACAAATATTTTTAGCATCATCCACATAAGAATCACAGCAAAATCTTTTGTATGATCTCTTATACGGCCTTCCCTGTAGCTCAGTTGGTAGAGCATGGTGTTTGCAACGCCAGGGTTGTGGGTTCGATTCCCACGGGGGGCCAGCACAGAAAAAAAAAAATGTATGAAATGTATGCATTCACTACTGTAAGTCGCTCTGGATAAGAGCGTCTGCTAAATGACTAAAATGTAAAATGTTATACACAATTTTAGGCCCAGCTGTTGGAACTTTGGCTTTCCTGGATATAGCCACTATATTGTGATCACTGCATTCAATGGGTAAGATACAGCTTCAGAACAAAGTTCTACAGCATTAGTAAAAATGTGATTGACACATGTGGATGATCTTGTTTCTGTAGTGGTTGTAACTACCCTGGTAGGTTGATTAATAACCTGAACCAGATTACAGGCACTGGTTACAGTAAGAAGCTTCCTCTTGAGCGGACAGCTTGATGGAAGCCAGTCAATATTCAGGTTCCCAAGAAAGTAAACCTCTCTGTTTACATCACATACACTATCAAGCATTTCACACATATTATTTAGATACTGACTGTTAGCACATGGTGGCCTATAGCAACACCCCAAAAGAAAAGGCTTTAGATGTGCCAAGTGAACCTGCAACCACAACACTTCAATAACACTTGACATAAGATCTTCTCAAAGCATTACAGGGATATGGCTCCGAATATATACAGCAACACCTCCCCCATAAGCATTTCTGTCTCTTCTATAGATGTTATATCCTTGTATTGCTACTGATGTATCATCAAATGAATTACCCAAGTGAGTCTCAGAAATGGCTAATATATGAATGTTATCTGATGTTAGCAAGTTATTGATTTCATTACCATTATTTTTAAGGCTACATGTATTATGGGCTATTTTCAGCCCTTTCCTGGGTAACTTATCAGAGATAGACATAATACTGAAAAGACCAAACAAGACAAGAGGGAACAAAATATACATTCAGCAGTCCAGGTAGCCTAGTGGTTAGAGCGTTGGACTAGTAAACGAAAGGTTGCAAGATCGAATCCCGGAGCTGACCCCTGAACAAGGCAGTTAACCCACTGTTCCTAGGCCATCATTGAAAATAAGAATTAGTTCTTAACTGACTTGCCTAGTTAAATAAAGGTAAAATAAACAAATTCAAAAAATTGGTGTGTGTGCTGCAGGGTTGAAGCTACGAACCCATAGGCTTGGCTCTCTCATCCCTTCCAGGCTTCTGGGAGGGAGGGTGGACAATGAGCCTGTCATAGCGGATGTAAGCAATGTCCCAACACGCTCTGGCAGCTTCCATGGCTGGGATAAGTTCTTCCCTCTTCTAGCGCACAGCTTCGGGATATTCCTTGTTGAGGAAGATATATGTTACTCTCAAGTTCTTGGCTCTTTCCAGAACAGCTACCTTGTTCTTGAACCTCAGGAACTTGACCACTATCGGCCTGGGCCTATCACCTGGGCCGGTGGTGGGTTTTCCAGTCCTGTTGGCACGCTCCACCTCAATCTTCCTGTGGTCAATCTTCAATTTCTCAGAGATAATTTCCCTCACTTTATCCTCAGACTCCGTCCAGGTCTCATGTGTAGATTCTACAATTCCGTCCACAACCATGTTGTTCCGCCTTGATTGTCTCTCGAGATAGTTGGATTTATCTGTCATTGTTATCATGGATTCACACAGAACTGATGTCCTCTCTCAATGACTTACAGTTTACTGTCATTTTGCCGTTCTCCTGTTTCAGCTCATCGAGCTGACCCTGGGAGAACTGCAAACTGTTCTTCAGGTCCTGGACCTCTCTGGTCAGGTCGTCCATTCTTTTATTAGTTGACTCCACCAGTATTTGGACAAAACACTTGAAGCTATTTTCTTGTTGTTGTAACAACTTCTTGTAGAACTATTTTTGATTGTTTAAAAGATCCTTCACCTGTGATAGAGAGACACCACTGTCCTCAACGGTACTCCCGCCGGCTTTGGTCGTTGTCATGGTAGCAAAGTAGGTTACGCTGTTACTCCTCACAGTTCCAGACGGGGCAGGTCATGGGGAAAATTGAAAACAACAAACAGCAGGGATCTAGATGGCTACAAACCCGGAACAATCCGTGATCCCAGCCATATTGGCTAACCGCGTCGCAGGCTGCGTTCAAGAAAACCCCGCTAGCTTGATATGCAGCTAGCTAGCAGCTATGCTAGCTGCGACGCCAAATAGCTCCTTGGTCGACAGGATCACTGGAAAGAGACAAGCAGTCCCAGCAACTGATGCCAACTGCGTCGCGGGATCCCAACTAAGAAGCTAGCAAGCTACCAAGAACTTTCCAATACACTTTCAAACAACAAACTTTTCAAACAAACAAAACTGAGCTCTTCCTCGTTCCGCGTTCAACAGGAAGTGACGTGCAGCATGACAATGCCCCCGTTGCTATCTATCCCTCTCCCCTCTCTCTCTCTCTCTCTCCATCTGCTACTGTCTCTGTGTGGTGTCAGACTGGTCATAATATTTCTCTAAATATCTGTTCTATTAAAGCTTTAAGCAAGAGTGCTCAGGGGAGAGTGTGTGTTTGTTTGCTAATATGGGTCAGTTATTCTCCTCTGTCTGTAGATAAATAAAAGTGTGTTTTGTTCTATTTACAGCTAAACTCAATAGGCTGCTTCGTTTTGTAAACAACTCGTAGACCACTCGGTTTAGTAAACAACTTGGATGCTATGAATGATATATGAGAGAGTGTCCCTTCTGAGAAAATCACACAAGAACACAACTACTGTGTCAATGATGACTTGATGTTTTAGAGCTTTTTGTTAACTTCTTGGTTTGAACTTGTTCTAATGGCTACATTGATTGTTGGATGGTTCTTAACACCAGAGTTAAGGGTTTGATTCTGGCATGGTCATCATATACTAAATTGATTTTGTGCTTTGGATGTTATGTGCATTGAATAAAACTACTACACTGAACAAAAATATAAACGCAACAATTTCAAAGCTTTTACTGAGTTACAGTTCATATAAGGAAATCAGTAAATTGAAATACATTCATTAGGCCCTAGTCTATGTCTGGGCAGGAGTGCAGTCGTGTGTGTGTGTGTGGAGCCAGGCCCAGCCAATCAGAATGAGTTTTTCCCCATAAAAGGGCTTTATTACTGACAGAAATACTCCTCAGCACTCCCTCCCCTCCCTCAGATGATCCTGCAGCTGAAAAAAACGGATGGGGAGGTCCTGGGCTGGCGTGGTTACACGTGGTCTGCGGTTGTGAGGCCGGTCGGACGTACTGCCAAATTCTCCAGAATTATGTTGCTTATGGTAGAGAAATGAACATTCAATTCTCTGGCAACAGCTCTGGTGGACATTCCTGCAGTCAGAATCCAACTGCACACTCCCTAAAAACTTGAGACATCTGTGGCATTGAGTTGTGTGACAAACTGCACATTTTAGAGTGGACTTTTATTGTCCCCAGCACAAGGTGCACCTGTGTAATGATCATGGTGTTTAATCAGCTTCTTGATATGCCACACCTGTCAGGTGGATGGACTATCTTGGCAAAGGAGAAATGCTCACTAACAGGGATGTAAATAAATGTGTACACAGAATTTGAGAGGAATAAGCTTTTTTGTGCATATGGAACATTTCTGGGATTTTTATTTCAGCTCATGAAACATGGGACCATCACTTTACATGTTGCATAAAATGTTTTGTTCAGTATAATAGATGACCATATTATAAACATGATATTTCCCCCTGATATGTATAGTATTCACTGACTGAGGATGGTGGTGACCGGTTGGTTATTTTTGCTGGAGAATGGTGTTGTACTTGAGTTATAGTTCACTCATAGTTATGCAGAGATTGATTTGTGTGTCCGCATGCACGCTTGCAGGCGTGTGTGTGTGCTGACAGGGGAACAGAAGGGTCACCCCCCTGATGGTGTTATTATATGAGGATAAATATTTCACCCTGCAGAACACACACACTCCACACGCTGCGGCATCCAGTCCTGAATTATTTACACAAAACACACACTATTCCCTCCCACACACAGAGACTCACATAAAATACAGTTTGGCTTCATGCTTGCAGATACAAACCTCCCCACACATACGTATCGACAATAATTTGCGGTTTCAAATAGTAACTGTAAAACATCCAGTTATCAATTTGTCCAGCCCAGCAGTTACAGAGAAATGTACATATCATATTGTTTATATTCTCTTACCCTCATTCACGCTCAGGCTCCCAGGATCCAGTTCTCCAAGTCCACCGTCTTGCTTATTTTCACCTGGCCTTTTAAATGGGGACGGATTTCTATCAGGGATACCACTCTGGCCAATCAATCACGTCAAGTACCCAAGAGAAACCAAAACCAGCAGGACTGTTGAACTATGTACCCGGAGTAGGATAAGATAACTGGGACCAGCTCTGGCTCTCAGATTTGCAGCACTGCTAAAAATTTAGCTGAAAAGGGTTGTGGTTACGAACATGGATCTGTCTACTTGTTTAGTCACAAACAAACTCCAGGATTTTAGTAGATCTTAACGCTAGTGGCTTATTAACCATCACTTTGTCAGATGTACAGGTAACTGCCAAAAATAAAGGAAACACTTGAGTAAATGAGGAATACAAAGTATATTGAAAGCAGGTGCTTCCACACCAGTGTTGTTCCTAAGTTAAAGGCCCAGTGCAGTTGAAAATGTGATTTGCCTGTGTTTTATATAGATTTCCACAGTATGAGGTTGGAATAATACTATGAAATTGTGAAAAGGATGATAATTCTGTTTGAAAAGACTGCCTCAAATGTCAGCCTGTTTTGGTGGGATGGAGTTTTGGCCTTCCTGGTGACATCACCAGGCAGTAAATTAGTTACCGTAAATTCCGGACTATAAGCCGCAACTTTTTCCCACGCTTTGAACCCCGCGGCTTAACCTGTTGGGTCTAGGGGGCAGCATTTGCACGTCTGGATAAAAAAAATGTACCCGATTTAATCTGGTTACTAATCCTACCCAGTAACTAGAATATGCATATACTTATTATATATGGATAGAAAACACTCTAAAGTTTCCAAAACTGTTTGAATGGTGTCTGTGAGTATAACAGAACTCATTTGGCAGGCAAAACCCTGAGACATTTTCTGACAGGAAGTGGATACCTGATGTGTTGTATTGAGTTTAAACCTATCCCATTGAAAAACACAGGGGTTTAGGAATATTTTGGCACTTCCTATTGCTTCCACTAGATGTCACCAGCCTTTACAAAGTGTTTTGAGTCTTCTGGAGGGAGATCTGACCGAACAAGAGCCATGGAACGGTGATGTCCCATTAGACACCTGGCGCGCTACTTCATGTTGGGTACCCTCGTTCCAATACGTTATAAAAGGCTATGCATTCGTACAATGACGCGGCTAATATATGGATTTTTTCCCGCTTTCAATAGTTTTTTTCTCCAAAAAAACACATTCTGTGACGTGCTCAGTTTTTTGGCGGCATGAAGCTTTCATTAGACCAATGAAATTGCCGAACGGGTTAAGGTCAAACAACTTTTTTGTTTACTGTTTAGATTAAATCGAGCTCTCTCAAACTTCCCATCATTCTGATTACGGTAGTCATTTAGTCACCCTTCATCATGGCAAAGACACGGAGAAATGCATATGATGCAGCTTTCAAGTTGAAGGAGATTGATCTGGCTGTTGGAAAAGGAAATAGAGCTGCTGCACGGGAGCTTGGTCTTAATGAGTCTGATAAGACGTTGGAAACAGCAGCGTGAGGAATTGACTCAGTGCATAAAGACAACTAAAGCTTACTGCTAATTTTGTATTTTTTGCGCCGTGTCGTAGCCAAGCGCCGTGTTTCGTTAAAGCCTGTGTAAAGTTAATTTGTTTCAATGTACCGGTAGGCACCTGCGGCTTATATACATGTGCGGCTTATTTATGTTCAAAATAATATATATTTTTTAATTCAGTGGGTGCGGCTTATATTCAGGTGCGCTTAATAGTCCGGAAATTACGGTAATAGGACAAACGTCTGGCTATAACAGCGAGTTTTCAATGTTCCCCTCACCACTCAGACCACTCCCAGACAGCCCTAGCAAAATTCTTGCTTAAGAAATTGCTCTTGCTAAGAAGCTATTTTGTTTCTTTTTGACCATTTTGATTGTTTCTATCACAGTAAGGTACTTATTCATTGCTACCCAGAAATTGTTTGATATTGAGGTAAAAGTGGCTGCATTGGACCTTTTAAGCAATTAACATTCCATCATGGTTATGTGTGGCTCAGTTGGTAGAGCATGGTGTTTGCAACGCCAGGGTTGTGGGTTCGATTCCCACGGGGGACCAGTACGGAGAAAAAATGTATGAAATGTATGCATTCACTACTGTAAGTCGCTCTGGATAAGAGCGTCTGCTAAATGACTAAAATGTAAATGTTATGTATAAAAATGCCCAGTTGCCCATTATTTTGGCTATCATGGCTAAAAGAGATCTCAGTGACTTTGAAAGAGGGGTCGCAAAGGAACATAGGGGGTTTAAAAGTGGCTGACAGATAGCCACACACACACACACACACACACACACACTCCCTCTCTCCCTCTCTCTCCCCTCCCCCCCTTGGAGTTGGCCTGGTTTTGTGACTAAACAACTGGTCGTAAACTTTCTCTCTATTGCACCTGCAGTATGGAGAAGTTAAAAATCCCTTTGTTACAACAAAGACTTTTCCAAAACTTCAAACAATGAACATTGGGACAATATATTTCAATATCCAAATGTTGGGAATTATGACAGATGTAATATGGAAAATGTATCTATATTTTGTGATATCATTAAAATGTATCAGAAAGGCTGTATGACAAGAACTGTAATTGTACACATCCTAGTCATCAGGTTTGCATCTAAATGTTGTATACAATAAATGATTAACCTCTATGGGCTAGCGTCCCACCCCTGGTACACCCTATCAACAGCAGGTGAAATGTCAAGGGCGCCAAATTTGAAAACAATTAAATGTCATAATTCAAATTTCTCAAACATACAACTATCTTACACCCTTTGAAAGATAAACATTTCCTTAATCTAACCACGTTGTCCGATTTCAAAAAGGCTTTACGGCGAAAGCATAAAGTTAGATTATGTTAGGACAGTACATTGAAAATAGCTGTGTAATGTTTTGTCAATGCAAAGACAGGCGTCACCAAAAGCAGAAAACCAGCTAAAATTATGCACTAACCTTTGACAATCTTCATCAGATGATACTCCTAGGACATTATGTTAGACAATAGATGCATTTTTTGTTCTATCAAGTTCATATTTATATCCAAAAACAGCGTTTTACTATGGCGTTGATGTTGAGGAAATATTTTCCTTCCAATACCGCCAGTCAATCAGCACAACAAATTAAATAATTACTATTCAAAAACATTGGTAAAATATTATATTGTCATTCAAAGAATTATAGATTAACATCTCGTGAACGCAACCGCATTGCCAGATTTAAAAATAACTTTACTGGGAAATCACACTTTGCAATAATCTGAGTACTGCGCCCAGAAAAATAGGCTTTGCGATACAGACTAGGCGCCATCTTGGAGTCATCTAAAATCAAAAATACTATGTAAATAATCCCTTACCTTTGATTATCTTCATCAGAAGGCACTTCCAGGAATCCCAGGTCCATAACAAATGTAGTTTTGTTCGAAAAAGCTCATAATTTATGTCCAAAAAGCTCCGTGTTGTTAGCGCGTCCTGTAGGCTACTCAAAAACATGAACGACGCCCGCCGGACTTGTCTTCATCAAAGAGGGGGGGGAAAATATTTACGTTCGTTCAAACATGTCAAACGTTGTATAGCATAAATCATTAGGGCCTTTTTCAATCAGAACTTCAATAATATTCAAGGTGGACGATTGCATTCTCTTTTAAAACGTATTGGAACGAGAGTACCCAAACATGCACTCGCACGCCAGAGTAGTATTGGCCATCCGCTTATGACCAACGTTCCAAGTCTCTTGTTCGGTCATGTTTTCACAGTAGAAGACTCAAACCACTTTGTAAAGACTGGTGACATCTAGTGAATGGCGTAGGAAGTGGTCAATGATTGTGTGTTTCAATGGCATAGGCTTAAAAGTAATTCAACACGTCAGATACACACTTCCTGTTAGAAATTGTCTCAGGGTTTTGACTGCCATATGAGTTCTGTTATACTTACAGACACCATTCAAACAGTTTTAGAAAATTCAGAGTGTTTTCTATCCAAATATGTTAATAATATGCATATCCTAGCTTCTGAGTTGGTGTAGGAGGCAGTTAAAAATGGGCACACATTTTTTTCAAAATTCTCAATACTGCCCCCTAGCCCCAACAGGTTTTAAGTATAAGAATACTTTTGAAAAGATAAAAATGTGATTTTAGCCTTCTAAATGAGATACTGGCTTTTCATATAAACCTGGGCCAAGTCAGTAGCCACGCCCACGTGAGCACAGACATTGTGTCAACATGATGGAACCGCCTTTCCGACCAGAGGGCTTAAAAGGACTCGCTGAAGAATTAACATATTAGATCAGACAGCGTGGAGCGGTGGCTACACAGCTGGAAATGGTTAAAACTACAAGACCAGAAAATGGTAAGACCCTCAATCTCTCGACGAGTGACGAAGGTGAAGACTAGACTAAAACGTGCACCGCCTGCAGCTCTGCGTGTAACGTAGTCTAGGACAATTGACCAAGACGAGAGGGTTGGACAAGTTCCTCTCACCATCATAGGTACCTCTGAGGTATCTATCTAACGAACATAGGGAAATACAGATCCCTCTGAACACCGCGTGGTACACCCCTGATGTATCCATTCTAGAACACTCCAGGTCACTCCAGAACGAAAGAAGCCTACAACTAAGAAGGACATTGTGACCTCTAGTGGATAACCAGAGACTTACATCGAACCACTTCCCATAGACGGATCGAGTTCAACAGAGAGGAGACAAAGACGCGTAAATATATACATTGCAATTGTTTTTGAATGAGCGGTTGTTCATGTGCAAAGTATTCATATTCCAATGAGCATGGCTTCCACATGTACGTACGATAAGTCCACTCTTTGTCTCTCCCGCTCTTTATCTTTCCCCACCAAACGTTCCATTCTGTAACAAGCCATCATATCGGGTTAGTCCACTAGGGACTTTTCATTGCATTATGTTAGTAATCAATATAACCTATATCGTGTGTGTTTATGTAATTTTGTGTGATTATTTAGTTAGTTAGTAAATAAATAATTAAGCCAATTTGTGTATCGCTGATTCATCACTTAGGCTAGGGTTCGTGCAGATATCCAAGGATTATGCAACGTTCAGAATGAGACCGATATGAGGAAATTATTGATTGATGACCGCTATGATATCGATATAGTCCTGAGTTAATTCGGGAAATGGTAACTCGTTAAATAAAATGTTCCCGTGGTGCCCCAAATTACTAATGAATTAATTGTTACATGATTCATTTAATCGAGTAATAATGAAACGTAGTAGGTAATTATTCGATAAATAGCATGTCATCACATTAATGATAGTCACGTCACGACAACCATTATCAAAAAACCCCCACCAAATTATGGAATTTCTTGTGGAAGAATGGTGTCGCATCCCTCCAATAGAGTTCCAGACAGAATCTATTCCAAGGTGCATTGAAGCTGTTCTGGCGGCTTGTGACGGCCCAATGCCCTATTAACCTCTTGGGGCTAGGTGGGACGCTAGCGTGCCACCTGTGGTGCACTCCATCAACAGCAGGTGCATTTCAAGAGCGGCAAATTTGAATCCAAATAAATGTCAAAATTCAAATTTTTCAAAAATACAACTATGTTACACCATTTGAAAGATAAACATCTCCTTAATCTAACCACGTTTTACGATTTCAAAAAGGTTTTACGGCGAAAGCATAAATTTAGAGTATGTTAGGACAGTACATTTACAAGAGTTGTGTGTAATGTTTTGTCAAGTCAAAGACAGGGTCACCAAAACCATAAAACCAGCTAAAATGATACACTAACCTTTTACAATCTCCATCAGATGACACTCCTAGGACATTATGTTAGACAATGCATGCATTTTTAGTTCTATCAAGTTCATATTTATATACAAAAACAGCGTTTTACTATGGCATTGATGTTGAGGAAATCGTTTCCCTCCAATAACCGGCAGTCAAGTCAGCGTCACAAATTAAATAATTAAAATTAGAAAACATTGGTAAAATATTATATTGTCATTTAAAGAATTATAGATTTACATCTTTTGAACGCAATCAACTTGCCAGATTTAAAAATAACCTTACTGGGAAATCACACTTTGCAATAATCTGAGCACTGTGCCCAGAAAAATACGCGTTGCGATACAGACTAGACGTCATGTTGGGGAGATCTAAAATCGAAAATACTATGTAAATAATCCATTACCTTTGATTCTCTTCATCAGATGTCACTTCCAGGTATCACAGGTCCATAACGAATGTAGTTTTGTTCAAAAAAGCTCATCATTTATGTCCAAAAATCTCCGTCTCGTTAGCACATGATGTAAGCCAGCCGGACTTCTCGTCATGAACGAGGGGAAAAAATATATTTCCGTTCGTTCAAACATGTCAAACGTTGTATAGCATAAATCATTAGGGCCTTTTTTAACCAGAACATGAATAATATTCAAGGTGGACGAATGCATAGCCTTTTATAACGTATTGGAACGAGGGTACCCAACATGAAGTAGCGCGCCAGGTGTCTAATGGGACATCACCGTTCCATGGCTCTTGTTCGGTCAGATCTCCCTCCAGAAGACTCAAAACACTTTGTAAAGGCTGGTGACATCTAGTGGAAGCAATAGGAAGTGCCAAAATATTCCTAAACCCCTGTGTTTTTCAATGGGATAGGTTTAAAGTCAATACAACACATCAGGTATCCACTTCCTGTCAGAAAATGTCTCAGGGTTTTGCCTGCCAAATGAGTTCTGTTATACTCACAGACACCATTCAAACAGTTTTGGAAACTTTAGAGTGTTTTCTATCCATATATAATAAGTATATGCATATTCTAGTTACTGGGTAGGATTAGTAACCAGATTAAATCGGGTACATTTTTTTTATCCAGACGTGCAAATGCTGCCCCCTAGACCCAACAGGTTAAGACACTTTATGTTGGTGTTTCTATATTTTGGCAGTTACCTGTATATCGATGTGAGTTTAAAGGAGGACTCTATCTGATCTATATCTATGTGAGTGTAAATCAAATCAAATTTTATTCGTCACATGCTTCGTAAACAACAGGTGTGGACTAACAGTGAAATGTTTACTTACGGGCCCTTCCCAACAATGCAGAAAATAGACAAATAAATAATAAATATACAATGAGTAATGATAACTTGGCTATTTACACAGGGTACCAGTACCGAGTCGATATGCAGGAGTATGAGGGAATCATTAGGGATTACTATCTGATGTACACTGAGTGTACAAAACATTCGGAATACCTTCCTAATATTGACTTGCATCCCCTTTTACTCTCAAAGCCTAAAATCGTCAGGCATGGACTATACAAGGTGTCGAAAGTGTTCCACAGGGATGCTGGCCCATGTTGACTCCAATGCTTCCCACTGTTGTGTCAAGTTGGCTAGATGTCCTTGACACACTCAAACCGTTGCACCTGGCACCTACTACCACACCCCTTTCAAAGGCACTGAAATCTCTTTTGTCTTAACCGTTCATCCTCTGAATGGCACACACACACAATCCATGTCTCAATTGTCTCCAAGGCTTAAAAAATATTTTTTAACCCGTCTCCTCCCCTTCAGCTACACTGATTTTTGAAGTGGATTTAACAGGTGACGTCAACACGGATTCATAGCTTTCCCCTGGATTCAACTAGTCAGTCTGACATGGAAAGAGCAGGTGTTCCTAATGATTTCTACACTCAGTGTGTATCTTTGTGAGGCTAGCGAATGAGGTGGCCATTTTGTGCTGACGCTGCACTGTGTAATTGTCCTCATCTGTATGTGTTAAAATAATCCCCTTCTCTGACAAGCCCTCAGCCACACACACACCGTCATCTGCCCATGTTAAGGTACTCTCTAATTGCTCTCTGACACACCAATACTTCTCTGTCATGCTAATCTCACTTTAATTGTATTGGCCCAGTGTGTTTCTGTCTGTTTTGGATGTTACTGCAGCAACACAACACATACACACACTGCAGTTCAGGAGTGAAAATGTGCTTAACAAGCCACACTGTTTGCATTAATAGTGGTTAACATGATTTGTGAATGACTACCTCATCTCTGTACCCCACACATACAATGATCTGTAAGGTCCCTCAGTCGAGCAGTGAATTTAAAGCACACGTTCAACCACAAAGCCCAGGGAGGTTTTCCAATGCCTCGCAAAGAAGGGCACCTATTGGTAAATGGGTAAAAAAAAAAAGCAGACCTCGAATATCCCTTTGAGCATGGTGAAGTTATTAATTACACTTTTGATGGTGTATCAATACACCCATTCACTACAAAGATACAGGCATCCTTCCTAACTCAGTTGCCAGAGAGGATGAAAAATGTGATAGGCTGTGATAGGAGAAACTGAGGATGGATAAACAGCATTGTAGTTACGCCACAATACTAACCTAAATAGCGGAGTGAAAAGGAAGTCTGTACAGAATAAAGAATATTCCGAAACGTGTCCTGTTTGCAATAACACACTTTTTGTCCTGAATACAAAGCATTATGTTTGGGGCGAATCCACCACAACACATTACTGAGTACCACTCTTCATATTTTCAAGCATGATGGTGGTTCCATCATGTTATGGGTATGCTTGTCATCGGCAAGGACTAGGCAGTTTATTAGGATAAAATGAAACAGAATAGGCAAAATCCTAGAGGAAAACCTGGTTTAGTCTTCTTTCCAACAGATACTGGGAGACAAATTCACCTTTCAGCAGGACAATAACCTAAAACACAAGGCCAAATATTGCTTACCAAGATGACATTGAATGTTCCTCAGTGGCCTAGTACAGTTTTTACTTAAATTGGCTTGAAAATGGCTGTCTAGCAATGATCAACAACCAATTTGACAGAGCTTGAAGAATTTAAAAAATAATGTATAAATATTGTACAATCCAGGTGTGCAAAGCTCGAAGACTTACCCAGAAATATTCATAGCTACAATCGCTTCCAAAGGTGGTTCTTGTATTGACTCGGATGTGAATACTTATGTAAATTTGATATTTCTGTATTACATTTTCAATAAATTTGCAAACATATCTAAACACGTTTTCACTTTGTCATTATGGGGTTTGGTTTAAAAAAATATATGCATATTTTTTTTCATTCAGGCTTTAACACAACAAAATGTGCAGTATGTTAAGGCGTAAGAATACTTTCTGAAGGTACTGTACCTCTACCAAGATGAGTGGGTGAATAGCATCTATATTTATAGTCATTCTATCAGCCAATTAGTGCTGTGGCCATATTTTATGTTGAGCTGCAGCCAGAGCAGTAGCAACAATGAGTCGATGGATGAGGGTAATTTTCATGGCGGCCATATTGTGTCGAGCTGGAGCCATGGCCGGACCAGTGGCACTAGCAGCTGTAAGAGATGGATGAGGGTAATTTCCATGGCCTCAGGCAGCACTATATCACCAGGAAACAGAGGGCTTTAACTCATTGGGCATTTCTACACACACGCACAAGGACACACACATTTGTGGACACACACATTTGTAGTCACACATACTAACTGTACAAGGGCACAAATGTCTGCCCTCACACACACATGCATGTGTTCACATACATCCTCCCAAGGCATTCTGTCCTCTCGTGATGGAAGTTCAACAGGCTTTGCGGTGTATCTTTTCAAATTGTCCATTCCTCTCATCTCTCTGTCTTCATATTGACTCATTTGAAATGTTCAGCTTTTACTTAAAGTTATGCTGTTTCCAAATGAAACACAACACCTTTCTTTCATTACAGCTTTTAGAATTGATTTGTGTCATACTGTGATGAAGCTGTGTGCCCGTCACCTAATAAACACTATAAACGTAATTGTATTATTATTTTTTATTAATACCCGGAGCACTTTGATTGTAGATAATTCATGAGGAACCCTGCATTCTCTGTTTCTCATTAAACATGGGCATTTGTTTGTGTGAGCAGTGGAAGTTTACCTCCATTTTTTTTGTTATTGACAATGTGAAGGTGTCTGAGGTTGCTTCTGAAATGTTATGCCTTATAATTGTAAAGGTTTGTGTGAGTCCTTTTTAAGAGTACTCACTTTTGTCTCTCGTGTCGACGAGGGTTCTGGCGCTTCCTGGTTTGGAAGTCAGCTGGCAAACCAAGGGTTTTTGGAGACGCGCAAGTTTATCCAGTGTCAGGGCGCACGGCACCAGATAATTTGTATTGTGTAACTTGTAGTCCCTTTTGACACGGTTTCATGCTATTATTGAAATGTGTACATTCATGGTAATTACTATTGTATTGCCTGTGTATGTGCATTTATTTATATTATTGGTTCCATTAATTATTGATAGGCAGATTCTGGACATGCTTCCTGTCAGGTGGTTTCTGAAGGGTATAAGAACCAGTCATTTGGCTGGGGACAGAGAGGGTATGCCAGGCCAAGGCCTTGACTAAAATATTGAGTCATGTCGACATTTTGATTCTAGCCTTTTCTTTATTTTGTATGTATTTGTAAATGGTGTTCATTGTCTTTGTGAATCCTGGACCTTCAACACATTGTAAGTGGTGAGCACTCTACTCACCTGTCTGCTTCCTCACTAATCTCTTCGGCAACAGTCTCCCTAACACATAGCAAAGACTCTCTCTCTCTCTCCCGCTCTCTCTCCCGCTCCCTCTCTCATTCTACTGGTATTGTATTCCATGCTGTGTTTCAGCCCTACATGTTCAAAGTGCGAGCTCTGACCTCCACATCACCTCTCTACTCTACTGCCTCTACAGCAGAGAGATGGAGGAAGGGAGAGATGGATAGAAATGGCTAGGGTGGCAGAGAGAGACTGGGACGGGTTGAGGCAGAGGGGGATGTGGCGGGGAGAGGGAAGAAGGCAAGAGATCGGGAGGGGGCTGCGGAAGACATCGAGGCAGGGAAATGGGGAGGGAAGGGGGCCGAATGAAATATGGAAGGAGAGATCTGTTATTGGAGAGCCTCGCTCTGATTGAGTGATTTAGATTATGTATTACTGTCTTAAAGGTTTATAATTGTGTGATATATTCCCTAGGGGGTAGATGGGCTGTTGTAATGGAGTCCTATATTAGCTTTATTAGAATGTAGTCATGCGTAAGGATGGACCCAGGGTACTGTATGTATGACTAATGTTCTCATCTTAGTGCTGAATGACTTTGTGCTTTTTGAGTTCGGTTCGATTATAAATTTTAAAAAATCAGTTTTGATTTTCGGTTTTCGATTATTTTATTTAACATTAAATGCACTATGCATTATGTGGGTTGAATTCTGTAACAACACAGAATAAAACAATTAATAAAAGACCCATGATGGTAGTGCCTGCCCACGTATTAATCATGATTTATTCACATGACTTTAATAAAATACTTTAGTTGTGTATATTACATTTGTTTTATTATTTAATTCCTTATCATCTCATCTCTATAGAGCTGCTGCCTATGCTGTCTGATAAAATCACAGTTTAGTAGTTGTTCAAAGTAAATAAGACATACTTTTATGACTGCTGAATACCAGCTATCAATCACTTGGATCATATATTTTCAGGTAGAGATACCTCGTGAAGCAACAGCTGCACTCTATATCACCTCATGATCGCGCATTCTTCTCTCTTCAGTAGCAGGCCTAAAAGAAACCGGTATATGAGCAAAGGATTATGGTCATTGTAGTTAATTACAACAATGTATGCGCTAAATTATGTGGAATATTAGCCTGTTGGAAACTACAACTCCCTACTACATCGCACAGTTCAGGCTGGATCGTATTTATCTCTAGAGAAATGCATTGAGCTCACCAAATTAAAAAAGGAAATGTTTAAAAACTGAAAAATAACAAAGATTGGTTAATCGCTCAGCACTACATCTTATAGTGAACATACAGTGCATTCGGAAAGTATTCAGACCCCTTGACTTTTTCCACATTTTGTTACATTACACCTAAAATGGTAGAGGGGCCAGATGGAGGCCACTCCTCTGTAAAAGGCACATGACAGCCCGCTTGGAGTTTGCCAAAAGGCACCTAAAGACTCTTAGGTCATGAGAAACAATGTTCTCTTGTCTGATGAAACCGAGATTGAACTCTTTGACCTGAATGCCAAGCGTCACGTCTGGAGGAAACCTGGCACCACACCTACGGTGAAGCGTAGTGTTGGCAGCATCATGCTGTGGGGATGTTTTTCAGCGGCAGGGATTGGGAGACTAGTCAGGATCTAGGGAAATATGAACGGAGCAAAGTACAGAGAGATCCTTGATGAAAACCTGCTCCAGAGCGCTCAGGACCTCAGGCTGGGCCGAAGGTTCACCTTCCAACAGGACAACGACCCTAAGCACACAGCCAAGACAACATAGGCGTGGCTTTGGGACAAGTCTCTGAATGCTCTTGAGTGGCCCAGCCAGAGCCCGGACTTGAACCCGGTCGAACATCACTGGAGACCTGAAAATAGTTGTGCAGTGATGCTCCCCATCCAACCTGACAGCTTGATAGGATCTGCAGAGAAGAATAGGAGAAACTCCCCAAATGCAGGTGTGCCAAGCTTGTAGCGTCATACTCAAGGCTGTAATCGTTGCCAAAGGTGCTTCAACAAAGCACTGAGTAAAGGGTCTGAATACTTATGTAAATGTGATATTTCAGTTTTTTTTGTTATACATTTGCAAACATTTCTACTAATATGTTTTTACTTTGTCGTTATGGGGTATTGTGTGTAGATTGATGAGGGGAAACATTGTTTAATACATTTTAGAATAAGGCTGTAACCCACCCCACCCCACACACACACACCCACACTTTCGAAGTCACTCTTGAGCGATCTGCCTACACACACACACTGCCCCGAGCTACAACATTCAACCTATTTCCAGGTCGTGTGTGTGTGTGTGTGTGTGTGTGTGTGTGTGTGTGTGTGTGTGTGTGTGTGTGTGTGTGTGTGTGTGTGTGTGTGTGTGTGTGTGTGTGTGTGTGTGTGTGTGTGTGTGTGTGTGTGTGTGGTCAGATCATACATTTTCAAGCTGCTCTGATGTGTGACTCACTTCCCTGATGAGGTGAAGTGGATTATGGGATTTGGAGTTGACAGATGTCAGCTGATTATTGTAATCCTCTTGTTGCATAAAAACAAAGACTATAGCACGCACACAAACCTTTGCTGTGTGTGCTGTAGGTGATTGTGTTGTGACGTGAGTTGCTTTCTCGAAGCTTTCTGTGACCAGTCTGAGTGTGTGTATGTTATTTTGCCTTTTCCAGTTACGGTTGTCTGAGGATGAGTCACTGTGTGTGTGTGTGTGTGTCTGCTATACTATTTTCTTGTTTTTATGTAACAGGAGGATTATGATAATCAGCTGACATCTGTCAACTCTAAATCCCATAATCCACTTCACCTCATCCGCAAAGTGAGTCGCACATCAGAGGAGCTTGGAAATGCATGATCTGACCACACACACATGTGCATATGTTGAGGTTGTAACACTGCAATTAGAGAAAGGGGAAATAGGTCAAATGTTTTGTCTATTACCTCAGGCCAGTGTGTGTGTGTGTGTGTGTGCGCAGGTAGATCGCTCAAGAGTGACTTGGAAATTGGACGCCTATCCATGTCCTGAGGATGTTGGGAATTGTTCAAAACCGATTACTAGGGGCAACAGTGAGCACTATTACCATCAAGTAGGCTTGGGTTTTGCTAGGGCGTTGTGGACGGGCCTAATCCCATGACTCTGAATCAGAAGGTTGGCTGTTTCGATCCCATTTAACTTTAGTGGCTATGGTGGGCTGGTGTGGTGTTATAACCCTGTCCAGTTGGACCAACTTCGAAATTGGACATTTGGAGAAATTGACGTGGATAGTCTAATTCTGTAGTGAGACTGTGAGGTCGTGTGTGTGTGTGTGTGTGTGTGTGTGTGTGTGTGTGTGTGTGTGTGTGTGTGTGTGTGTGTGTGTGTGTGTGTGTGTGTGTGTGTGTGTGACCCCAGTGAAATAGGAGAGGAGTCTACAGAAGGCCAGTTTCATGACCCTGGCCCGGTCCAGAAGGCTCAGACCATTAGGTTTTAATGGCAGAGCGTTAGATAGCATTTCTCCAGTAATATTGATCCGTCTACTATTTTACTGTTACTGCTGCTAATACACTGCTCAGATCATAACAACCATTGACAACACGTCTGCTACCTCAGATCCTATCTTTGTTTGTGGCTGTGTGTGGGTGTGTGTGTGTTTGGTGATCCTTGCCAGTCAAGTAATGCTTTGGAAGCTGTAAGCACTCCACACCACACCAGTCCACTATAGCCACCAGAACCATTAACACTACTCTGCAGGGATTCTATCCATCCCTCATGTTCCCATTCACCCCCCCCCCCCCCCTGCAAATCACTCAGCAGGCGAGAGGGATGGAGGGGTGGAGGAGGGAGGAAGTAGAGAGAGGGATGGAGGGGTGGAGGAGGGAGGAAGTA
>NC_138299.1:13225000-13262500 GCF_965601325.2 Salmo salar | reverse complement strand
TCGGTGGACAAAGGGCTGGACAACAGGCCGCACTGAAAAAACGCATGGTTGCCAAGAAAGCGGTTAGTTTTGCTAGATTCTTAAAATGTGTACGGTGTTGGAGTCACTTTTAATTCTTGATTGATCTACCGTTTCTAACATAGGCCACTGTAATCGATGGAGGCTCAGGGCGGTACCATTCTGCTCATCTGATGAAGATGCACGTGGATCAGATTCAAACTTTGAAGACCGAGATCGAGTCATTGAAGGCAGACCAGCAGAAAGAGAAACATTATCTGAGGGCAGAGATACGGGCGACAGCTGATGCATTGGTCCAGAGCGAGGAACGAGATGGAGTCACAATCCCTGCCAGGCACACCTGCGAGCTCTGGAACTCCTCCTCCGACAGGCAGAGTCAACTTACCTGGCGAGGTCGTCGGTTCACCCTGACATTTCCATTCCTCTTCTGACAACAGAACTTAACCAAGGTTAATGTGGCTTACCAGTGAACCTCCGGGTGTTCATCATTAATACTGTGTCTCGGAAATATCTGTCCATGACTGATGCAACCCGAAAAAGCATGAAAGACAGAGTTAATGAGTACTTGAGGTCACTGAGAGAGTCTGGACATGGCCTGCTCTCCCTTATGTAAGGAATTAGGCACTTTCCCATGTTTACTACAGTATGTACTGTTGGCTATGTTTACTTGTCAGACTGCACAGTAGCCTATTAAACAAATGCAGGTGGCTTATATCTTCAAAATGCTTTATTATCCAAATGTAAAAGCATATACTGTACAGTACTGTGTTTCTTCATCAGCATCTTCATGCTTTTGTTAATAAAATAATGATACAAATTCTCTTTCAAAATGCAGATGTTTATTTAGTTATGGATCCACAATTAATTACTATGGGAATAAATATCACTGAATTACAGAAATATTGGAACAAAGTTGTCTAATGAAGGTAAACAAATAGTTGCTTACTGGAAAATACTCTTTCAAACACACACTGTCACGTTGTACCATTATACCATTGTACCATTATGGCTATTAGCTGGACAATAGACTTGCCTTGAAGGAGGGTAGGGGGAGAATTCTATCATCAAATGTATTTCTAAGTTAGGTTGGCTGTATCACAACCGGCCATGATTGGTTGCAATTTCAGTTTAATCCACCAGAAACGACTAAACAAATAAAACAACAAAAATTATTATCATGTATCACATCTGACCATGATTGGGAGTCTCATTGGGCGGCGCACAATTGGCCCAGCTTTTCTCTCCCAGAAATAAATGTTTTGGCCTTTACAAATATTATTTTGGCCTTAATTCAGATTACAATAGTTCACTTTTGTTTTTTGAAAACAAAATAACCTCCAAAATATTCTTATATTATCAAGTTTGACACAGTCATATAGTCCGGCACCTACATAAAGCTGAGTGACTCACTCATTCATGGCTCTGGATCAAAATAAAAAAGTACCAACATTCTTTCTGATAGTCTTTAATAAAGAAATGTTTTGGTTATCCTGACCTGGACACCATGTACAGTATAATAGCCCATTATGGGCTGTTAGCAGGACAATATACCTTTACCAACACCTCTCTGTATTTTGATATTTTGTGGATTTGGCCTCCCGATTTGGCACAGCGGTCCAAGACACTGCATCGCAGTGCAAAATGTGTTGCTACAGAGG
This sequence comes from Salmo salar, assembly GCF_965601325.2. Lineage (NCBI taxonomy): Eukaryota > Metazoa > Chordata > Actinopteri > Salmoniformes > Salmonidae > Salmo > Salmo salar. The sequence goes on along the minus strand of NC_138299.1, from coordinate 13,260,824 downwards.
CAGGTTTGATACCCATGCCTGCCGCCACCGGGAGACCCATATGTAATTATTGGCGGTCACGATATACTGTAGGCCTACCGTAGGCGACATGAGTCTCACTAGTGTTGAGTAATGTGCTGTTAAAAGTGGTGTAGGTCTTATTTATTTGAAGAGCATATTGAAGTTAGAAGCAATAGGATTTGAAGCCATAGCCTATTGGCTGTGGACAACTATTTTAGCACCATTTCACGCTGCTCTGAGATAAGCATAGGGACTGGTCTTGATAAATCAATGAGATTTTTATTTTCACTGAATCTCCGTTTGGGTATTGGTTAGACTACAATTACGGTGTGGAAATGTTATGCTCTTAGTACTGTAGCCTAGTCACGACCGTCACGTTGTACAGTGCCCTATTTTCCATTCCATTTCCATTTTTCTTGGAATAGAAACACCATTAATATTAATCAAATGAATATGTTCTTACAAAATAAGGTTTTAAATTTAGTACATCCTCTGGTGGTCAAACTAGCGTTAACTAGCTTTAATGGTTACAATGGCTGACACTTAAATAACGTGCCATAGAATTCTGTGGCACCATGCAAGCTGTGCTGCAGTACGCTGCAACTTTTAAAGGACTGTAGATCGATAATTAGATACACTGTCTGTCTCTCAAGTTATTGTTGTGTTTAGCTGTTTTCTAGTTTCATATTGTTCAATTGTTCTCATCAAAGTGTAGCACATTCACATGCTTCTGAACACAGATACATTTGGAATTCAAATTTTATGGCACATAAAAAAAAATTATGCTCAGGAACTGATATGCATAAAGCAGAGAGTTTGTGAGTGCGTGAGCAACAAGATATCATAGTTTACTTTTGAAATTTGAGAGGAAGAGAACTTCCCAGAATGAGTGACGGATCCACCAGTGATAGTTCCATGTCTCTCTGATGTCTGATTACTCTTCTTCAGGCGGGGGAGGGACAGGGGTAAAGAGAGGGTGGGAGAGGGGTAAAGAGAGGGCGGGACAGGGGTAAAGAGAGGGAGGGATGGCGGTAAAGAGAGGGCGGGACAGGGGTAAAGAGAGGGCGGGACGGGGGTAAAGAGAGGGGGGGACGGGGGTAAAGAGAGGGCGGGACGGGGTAAAGAGAGGGCGGGACAGGGGTAAAGAGAGGGGGGGACGGGGGTAAAGAGAGGGGGGGACGGGGGTAAAGAGAGGGGGGGACCGGGGTAAAGATAGGGAGGGTCAGGGGTAAAGAGAGGGGGGGACGGGGGTAAAGAGAGAGCGGGATGGGGTAAAGAGAGGGCGGGACGGGGGTAAAGAGGGGTAAGGAACAGAGCAGTGTAATAGGGTTAGGGTGGTTGACTTAAAGGAGAGGCAACATAAATCCTACTCAGCTTCTCAGTGTGTAAATCTGCCTTCATCTCTCCCATGGCCCCGCCAGGTTAAATGAAATGACCACTGCAGAACATCATTCATTACTTCCACCGTAACCTCCACAGCCAGTGGATCAATGATCTGACCTCATAAAGACACACTGGTATGAGGAGCTGGGAGAAGAGGAGTGGTTAGGAGGAGGAATAGGGGAGGTGAGGAAAGGAGGAAAGGGGATGAAAGGAGAGAGGGGAGAAGAGGGGGTGAATGGAGGAGGTGAGGGGAAAGAAAGGATGTGAAAAGAGGAGAGAACATGACAGGAGTTGAGGAGGCTCAGTTGGTAGAGCATGGTGTGTGCAACGCCAGGGTTGTGGGTTCGATTCCCACGGGGGGCCAGTACAAAAAAAAAAAAAATATGCATGAAATGAAATGTATGAACTGTATTCACTACTGTAAGTCACTCTGGATAAGAGCGTCTGCTAAATGACTAAAATGTAAATGTAAATGTGAGAGAAGGAGAGAAGAGAGAGCAGGAGAAAGGGCAAGGAGTTTGTGTGTGTGTGTGTGTGTGTGTGTGTGTGTGTGTGTGTGTGTGTGTGTGTGTGTGTGGGGGGGGGGGGGGGGGGGGGGGGCACGCTCCAGCAGTCAATCATATCATCTGATCAGAGATGCCCTGCCGACAAAACACTGCACTCTGTGTCTCCTCTCGTCACACAAACACAAACACACTGTGCTCCTTTGTTTGAAGCAGAAACATCTGCACTCTCTCACTCAGTATCAACATCTGTGGCCTACTTAAAAACCTAACTCCAAACAGTCTGAAACTACACACACACACTTACCCACAGACAGACATAGACAAGAATAAACTAGACTGGACTGGACAGTGTTGTGGGTTTATGAGATACAAGATAAGGGCCATGATGAGATAAATGGCTATCTGTATGTGTATGTGTGCATGAACATTTCGTCTGGCTGTCTTGTTACTGCATTACGACACCTGACAGATAGGCCAGACGGTTACACACACACACACACAACCTACCTAAGAATCTTTCTCACATTTCTTATCTTTTCAAACTAATCTCTCTGATTCGGGTCCACCCACATTTATCCCCCCCTGCTTTCAGCCTGGGGGGGGGGACCGGTATTAATGGGACACTGCCCCTGGGCCTGTTCTCTTTCCCCCCCCCGCAAACACACACACACACACACACACACGCACGCACACACACACACACACACACACACACACACACACAGCTGTTATACAGAATAGAAAACACAGACAAACTCTACATTAACACCTCTGATCCCTTCTGTCATCCCCCCATTCTCTCCTTCACCCCATCACCTCTTCACCTCATCTCACGAAGGGGGCCTTCAGTCTCCTCTCTATTCTTTTCTTCTCCTCTCCTCTCCTTTCTCTGTCCTTTCCACCACTGGAAGTGAAAGGGGATTAGCCCGGTATTTGACTGGAATTTAGGTGCTTTCTTTTGCCTTTGTGGTGAGGGTTTGAAGTGTGTGTGTGTGTGTGTGTGTGTGTGTGTGTGTGTGTGTGTGTGTGTGTGTGTGTGTGTGTGTGTGTGTGTGTGTGTGTGTGTGTGGTGGGTCAGCCGTAGAGTCAGGTGACCAGATGGAATGTGGCCTGCCCAGCTGTGAACGCGCTCAGTCAGCGGTAGAGTAGAGGGCCAGTGAGACTGAAGGAGTGTGTGTGTGTCCGGCCCACGTGTTGGACATCAGTGCCGTGTCGATGTGCCACAAAGAGGGAGGGTAAAAGGTCACAGTGCACTGCACGGTGGGATGACAGCAGGAGGCTGATAGTGGATTTAACGGTCACCACACACACACAGTCGATGATCTGCTGGTAGTATGCTTCTTATCGTCTGCTGTTCTGCCTTCACCTAGCGTCTGACTAGCACTCCTGTCACCCCCCCTCCTCCTCCTCCCTGACCTCCATCTTTCCCTCCACACTTCTGTCCTATCTCACCGTTCTCGTGCTCTACTCTGCAGTCAGCCATAAGTGTTCTACTGTATTTCCATGTAAATAATAACAACAGTGAACTGTACTACATGCAAAACTACCTGTTAACTTCGCCTTCAGATACAGGTGAGGTTTGGGGTTGTGTGGTTTCCGGTTATATTTGCATGTAGTCAGATACTGCAGTTCAGGATCATCATGAACCGATGACTTCGTTGAATCTGACCGGTCAAGTACTACTGCTGACCAAACCAATCAGAGGATACAGTAACGCTGACCCGTACAGAGCAAATAGAATGAGTGTGTGTGTGTACATACAGTGCCTTCAGAAAGTATTCATACCCCTTGACTTATTCTACATTTTGTTGTTACAGCCTGAATTCAAAATGGATTAAATCTTTTTTTTTCTCACCAATCTACACACAATAGCCCATAATGACAGTTAAGAAATGTTTGCATATGTATTGAAAATTAAATACAGAAATATCGAATTTACATAAGTATTCACTTATGTGATTCTAAAACATGTTAGAATCATCTTTGGCAGCGATTACAGCTGTGAGTCTTTCTGGGTAAGTCTCTAAGAGCTTTGCAAACCTGGATTGTACAATATTTGCAAATTATTATTTTTAAAATACTTCCAATTTCTATCAAGTTGGTTCGTTGATCATTGCTAGACAGCTATTTTCCTGTCTTGCCATAGATTTGATTTTCAAGCCGATTTAAGGAAAAACTGTGACTAGGCCACTCAGGAACATTCAATGGCATCTTGGTAAGCAACTCCAGTGTACAGTATATTTGGCCTTGTGTTTTAGGTTATTGTCCTGCTGGAAGGTGAATTCATCTCCCAGTGTCTAGTTTTCTGCCTGTGCTTAGCTCCATTCCATTTATTTTTTATCCTGAAAAACGATTACAAACATACCCATAACATGATGCAGCCACTATGGTTGAAAATACGGAAAGCGATACTCAATAATGTGTTGGATTCGCCCCAAACATAACACTTTGTATTCAGGACAAAAATGTAATTGCTTTTCCACATTTTTTGTAGTATTACTTTAGTGCCTTGTTGCAAACATGATGCAGGTTTTAGAATATTTTTATTCTGTACAGGCTTCCTTCTTCTCACTCTGTCCATTAGGTTAGTATTGTGGAGTAACTACAATGTGGTTGATCCATCCACAGTTTTCTCCTATCACAGCCATTAAACTCTGTAACTGTTTGAAAGTCCATTGGCTTCGCAGTGAAATCCCTGAGTGATTTTCTTCCTCCCTGGCAACTGAGTTAGGAAGGATGCCTGTATCTCTGTAGTGACTGGGTGAATTGATACACCATCCAAAGTATATTTAATAACTTCACCATGCTCAAAGGGATATTCAAGGTCTGCTTTTTTTTTTACCCATCTACCAATAGGTGCCCTTCTTTGTAAGGTATTGGAGAACCTCCCTGATCTTTGTGGTTGAATCTGTGTTTGAAATTCACTGCTCGTCTGAGGGACCTTACAATTTTCACTCCTGAACTTATATCGGCTTGCCATAACAAAAGGGTTGAATACTTAGACTTATTGACATTTCAGCTTTTCATTTTTAGTTAATTTGAAAAACGTTCTGTGTGTAAGACAGTGACACAAAATCTAAATTCATCTCATTTTAAATTCAGGTTCTAACACAACAACATTTTGAAAAAAATCAAGTGGTATGAATACTGAAGGAACTGTACATGCTACGGAGAGATTGGATACACAGCCTAATCGAAAGAAAATCTGCCAACTAAACAAAATCACAAGATGGCCTTCTCCCCTGACAAATGATTGGCTATTTCAGACACACGCATGCACGCAGGCACACAACCACGAATACACGCACGCACGCATGCACACACACACACACACATGCTATAACCCTGTCAGCTGGCTATAACCCAAAATGGAAATGAGTCATTAACGACAAGGAAGCAATCTCCTGTTCCATTACAATTCTCAGCCTGTGGCTAATGTACACTGTGTGTGTGTGGATGTGTGGGTGGGTGTGTGTGTATGGGTGTGGGTGGGTGGATGGGTGGGTGGGTGGGTGGGTGGGTGATTCTCATGAAACCAGTTTTAAACACGTCTGTAGCAAATTGAGTTACAAAACCATGATGCATCTGCAAAAATCAACTGTCATTCTGAGGACTAGAATGTGTCGTTTTTGGCAAAGTGTCTTGTTTTAAATACATTTTACGTTTTCACCTGAACTTTTCACCCCACCTGAACTTTTCACCCCAAAATCCTCATTACCGAAGTGCGTCCGGATTAATTTCTCAGGTCATTTATTTTCAGTGTTGTGTTTAGCATTTTCATTATGGAAGCAATGTTTAATATATTAGAAATAGATTTTCTAACTTTTTGGGGTACTGTTGCGGTAATGAGAATTTTGTGGAAACTGTGGTAAAATTCATAATATCTGATGAAAACACATAATAGTAATTATGAAATGGATTAGTACAGATCCTAATCTCAGTGATCCAAGAGTAAATATTGTGAAAAATGGTTTTCATGAGTTTATCTGACTCTGGGTGTCACGGAATTCTAGGACCAGTGGAGATGCGGAATCAGGCACAGGAGACAGAGGCCCGGAGCAACAGTGTTTTAATGCCACGGTAAACAAAACACAATAGCCGAAAGGCACAGGGCGCTTAAATAGGTCCGCCCGGGAAACACATTCCCAAAAGAAAACACGAAGAAAAGCGCACGGGGCGCAGCCCGGCAATAAATCGTACACAGGCCAGCGAAACAGGCCAAACACACAACTGTCCTGAGTGGACAATAAACAATCCCGCACGAGAACCCAAACTGAAAATACACACTAAATAACCCCCCACTAATGACAGACACGAAACAGGTGCGGGATAGACAGACAAAACCAAAAGACACAGAAACATAAATTGGTGGCAGCTAATAGGCCGGCGACGACGACTGCCGAGCGCCGCCCGACCGAGGAGGGGCGCCACCTTCGTTGGATACCCCGCGCGCCGACGCCGGCCTCGGGGACGGCCCGGAAGGCGAGGCGCCGGCTGATCCGGGCGGAGACGGTGGAATTCCTGCAGCATAGGTGGATCAAGAACGTCCACTGCCGGAACCCAGCACCTCTCCTCCGGACCGTACCCCTCCCAGTCCACGAGGTACTGCAGGCCCCCTACCTGACGTCGGGAGTCCAGGATGGCTCGGACTGTGTACGCCGGGCCCCCCCCCGATGTCCAGGGGGGGCGGGGGGACCTCCAGCACCTCATCGTCCTGCAGCGGACCAGCTACCACCGGCCTGAGGAGAGACACATGAAACGAGGGGTTAATGCGGTAATATGAAGGGAGTTGTAACCTGTAACACACCTCGTTTATCCTCCTCAGGACTTTGAACGGCCCCACAAACCGCGGACCCAGCTTCCGGCAGGGCAGGCGGAGGGGCAGGTTCCGGGTCGAGAGCCAGACTCTGTCCCCCGGGTTAAACACAGGGGGCTTCACTGCGGCAGCGGTCAGCGCTCTCTTTGTGTCGTTCACCAGCCCTCCTTAGACACTCCTGGACCGCATTCCAGGTCTCCTGAGAGCGCTTCACCCATGCCTCCACCGCAGGAGCCTCCGTCTGGCTCTGTTGCCATGGCACCAGGACCGGCTGATATCCCAATACAACCTGGAAGGGTGACAGGTTAGTAGAGGAGTGGCGCTGAGAGTTCTGGGCCATCTCGGCCCATGGTACGAACTGCGCCCACTCCCCTGGCCGGTCCCGGCAATACGACCGCAGGAACCTGCCCACATCCTGGTTAATGCGCTCGACCTGCCCATTACTCTCTGGGTGGAAACCCGAGGTCAGGCTGACCGAGGCCCCCAGCCTCTCCATAAACGACCTCCACAACCTGGACGTGAACTGGGGACCCCGATCAGATACGATGTCCTCGGGCACCCCATAGTGCCGGAAGACATGGGTGAACAGGGCCTCCGCGGTCTGCAGGGCCGTAGGAAGACCGGGCAAAGGGAGCAGACGGCAGGACTTTGAGAACCGGTCCACAACGACCAGGATCGCAGTGTTCCCCTGGGACGGCGGGAGATCCGTGAGGAAATCCACCGAGAGGTGAGACCAAGGCCGTTGTGGAACGGGGAGGGGCTGTAATTTCCCTCGAGGCAGGTGTCTAGGAGCCTTGCACTGGGCGCATACCGAACAGAAAGAGACATAACGCCGAACATCCTCAACCAAGGTGGGCCACCAGTACCTCCCCTTCAGGCCCCGCACTGTCCGTTCCACCCCAGGATGACCCGAGGAGGGTAGAGTGTGGGACCATCGGATCAGGCGATCGCGAACACCAAGCGGAACGTATTTCAGACCCACGGGACACTGGGGTGGAGTGGGTTCTGACCGACCCGCCCGCTCGATGTCCGCATCCACCTCCCATACCACCGGTGCCACCAGACAGGAGGCTGGAAGTATGGGAGTAGGATCGATGGTCCGCTCCTCGGTGTCGTAGAGACGTGACAGTGCGTCAGCCTTCCGGTTCCGGGAACCTGGAATGTACGAGAGGGTCAAGTGAAACCTCGTAAAGAACATGGCCCACCTTGCCTGACGGGGCTTAAGCCTCCTCGCTGCCTGGATATACTCCAGGTTACGGTGGTCGGTCCAGATGAGAAAAGGGTGACGTGCCCCCTCAAGCCAATGTCTCCACACCGTCAAAGCCCTGACCACGGCTAACAGCTCCCGGTCCCCCACATCATAGTTGCACTCCGCCAGGCTCAGCTTCTTGGAAAAGAATGCACATGGGCGGAGCTTCGGAGGAACGCCCGAGCGCTGCAATAGCACAGCTCCTACCCCAGCCTCGGACGCGTCCACCTCCACTATGAATGGCAAAGAGGGATCCGGATGCGCCAGGACAGGAGCGTTGGTAAACAGCACCTTCAGACGATGGAAGGCTCTGTCCGCCTCTGCTGACCATCGTAGCCGCACCGGACCCCCCTTCATCAGTGAGGTAATGGGAGCCGCCACCTGGCCAAAACCCTGGATAAACCTTCGATAATAATTAGCGAACCCCAAGAACCGCTGCACCTCCTTCACAGTGGTTGGGGTTGGCCAATTACGCACAGCCGTAACGCGGTCACATTCCACCACCACCCCAGTGGTGGAAATGCGGTATCCCAGAAAAGAGACGGCTCGTTTGGAGAACTCACATTTCTCAGCCTTGACGTATAGGTTATGCTCCAGCAGCCGCCCAAGCACTTTATGCACCAGGGACACATGCTCGGTGCATGTGGCGGAGTAGATCAGGATGTCATCGATGTACACCACCACACCCTGCCCGAGCATGTCCCTAAGGACCTCGTCCACAAAGGATTGGAAGACAGCGGGAGCGTTCTTCAACCCATACGGCATGACGAGGTACTCATAATGGCCCGATGTGGTACTAAATGCGGTTTTCCACTCGTCTCCATCTCGGATACGCACCAAGTTATACGCGCTCCTGAGATCTAATTTCGTGAAGAAGCGCGCCCCGTGAAATGACTCCACTGCCGTAGCAATGAGAGGTAGCGGGTAACTGAAACCCACTGTGATAGCATTTAGACCTCTATAGTCAATGCACGGGCGCAGACCTCCCTCCTTCTTCTTCACGAAAAAAAAGCTTGAGGAGACAGGGGACTTGGATGGCCGAATGTATCCCTGTCTCAAGGACTCAGTGACGTATGTCTCCATAGCCGCTGTCTCCTCCTGAGACAGAGGATACACGTGACTCCTAGGAAGAGCCGTGTTGGCCTGGAGGTTTATCGCACAATCCCCTCGTCGATGGGGGGGTAATAGAGTCGCCTTCGTCTTACTGAAGGCGATAGCCAAATCGGCATACTCTGAGGGAATGTGCACGGTGGAGACTTGGTCTGGACTCTCCACCGTAGTCGCACCGATGGAAACTCCTATGCACCTACCTGAGCACTCCCTCGACCACCCTGTAAGAGCCCTCTGCCTCCACGAAAGCTGAGGGTTGTGAGTGGCTAGCCAGGGGATTCCCAGTACCACCGGAAACGCCGGGGAGTCAATGAGGAACAGGCTGATACGTTCCTCATGACCCCCCACGTCTGCATAACCAGTGGCACTGTGACCTCCCCTACTTGGCCTGACCCTAGCGGTCGACTATCTAGGGCGTGCACGGGGAAGGGGTGGTCCAACTGAACCAGGGGAATCCCTAACCTCTGAGCTAACCCACGGTCCATAAAACTCCCAGCTGCACCTGAATCGACTAGTGCCCTATACTGGAAGTGAGGGGAAAAATCAGGAAAACAAACAGAGGTGTACATGTGGTCAACAGGGGGCTCTGGGTGTGGCTGGTGCGGACTCACCTGGGGGGTCGAAGTAGTGCTCTGCCTGCCCTCCGAACTCCCGGGTGGACCTCTCCAGCACCGGTCCACAGTGTGTCCTCTGCGCCCACAGCGGGTGCAGGAGAGACCCCCCCCCCCCCTCCTGTCCTCCTCGACGCAGCTCCCCCTATCTCCATGGGCTGTGGAGCAGGAGGACTGGGAGGCGGAACGAACAGGCCCTGACTGGAACGTCCCCGGGCCGCCAGTAGGTTGTCCAATCTAATGGACAAATCCACCAGTTGGTCTAGGGTGGAGGTGTTGTCCCTACAAGCCAGCTCCCGGCGGACGTCCTCGCGAAGACTACACCTGTAGTGGTCTATCAGGGCCCGCTCGTTCCACCCCGATCCAGTGGCGAGAGTCCGGAATTCCAGGGCGAAATCCTGAGCGCTCCTCGTCTCCTGTCTCAGATGAAATAGCCGCTCTCCCGCCGCCCTGCCCTCCGGGGGATGATCGAAAACCGCCTGGAAGTGGCGGGTGAACTCAGGGTAGTCGCCCCGAGCCGAGTCTGGACCATCCCAGACCGCATTGGCCCATTCCAGGGCTCGGCCCGTGAGACAGGAGACGAGGACGCTCACCCTCTCTTCGTCGGGGGGGGGGGGGGGGGGGGGGGGGGGGCGGACGGTCGCCAGGTACAGTTCCAACTGGAGCAAGAACCCCTTGCACCCAGCGGCCGTCCTATCGAACTCCCTGGGAGGTGTGATCCGGATACCGCCGGCGCCCGCTTCAGTGGGTGTGGGTAGGGGCGCAGGGTGAAATCCAATGAACTAGAATTCCTCACAATCAAATGCCGACCGTATTATCTCCCAAGAGAACTCTCCTCGGTTATCGTCACAGCTGTGTATATCCCACCTTCAAGTGGATACCAAGACGGCCATCAAGGACCTTCACTGGACTTTATGCAAACTGGAAACCATATATCCTGAGGCTGCATTTATTGTAGCTGTGGATTTTAACAAAGCTAGTTTGAGAACAAGGCTACCTAAATTCTATCAGCATATCGATTGCTGTACACAAGCGAGTAACACACTCTGCCATTGCTACTCTAACTTCTGCGATGCATACAAGGCCCTCCCCCACCCTCCTTTTGGAAAATCTGACCATGAATCCATCTTGTTGCTCCTCTCTTATAAGCAGAACTTAAAACAGGAAGCGCCCATGCTTAGGTCTATCCAACACTGGTCCGACCAATCTGATTCCACGCTTCAAGATTGCTTCAATCACATGGACTGGGATATGTTCCGGGTAGCCTCAGATAATAACATTGACGTATACTCTGACTCGGTGACCGAGTTTATAAGGAAGTGTATAGGAGATGTTATACCCACTGTGACTATTAAAACCTTCCCTAACCAGAAACTGTGGATTGATGGCAGCATTCGCACAAAGCTGAAAGCACGTACCACCGCATTTAATCATGGCAAGGTGACTGGAAATATGACCGAATACAAACAGTGTAGTTATTCCCTCCTTAAGGCAATCAAACAAGCAAAGTGTCAGTATAGAGACAAAGTGGAGTCACAATTCAACGGCTCGAACACGGAACGTATGTGGCAGGGTCTACAGACAATCACGGATTACAAAAAGAAAACCAGCCCATCGCAGACACCGACGTCTTGCTCCCTGACAAATTCAACAACTTCTTTGCGCACTTTGAGGACAATACAGTGCCACAGACGCGGCCCGCTACCAAGGACTGTGGGCTCTCCTTCTCCGTGGCCGACGTGAGTAAAATATTTAAACGCATTAACCCTCGCAAGGCTGCTGGCCCAGACGGCATCCCTAGCCGCGTCCTCAGAGCATGTGCAGACCAGCTGGCTGGTGTGTTTACGGACATATTCAATCAATTCCTATCCCAGTCTGCTGTCCCCACATGCTTCAAGATGGCCACCATTGTTCCTGTTCTCACTTCTGTCATCATGAAGTGCTTTGAGAGACGAGTCAAGGATCATATCACCTCCACCCTACCTGTCACCCTAGAACCACTTCAATTTGCTTACCGCCCCAATAGGTCCACAGACGATGCAATCGTCATCACACTGCACACTGCCCTATCCCATCTGGACAAGAGGAATACCGATGTAAGAATGCTGTTCAATGACAACAGCTCATTATTCAACACCATAGTACCCTCCAAACTCATCATTAAGCTTGAGACCTTGGGTCTCGAGCCTGCGCTGTGCAACTGGGTCCTGGACTTCCTGAAGGGCCGCCCCCAGGTGGTGAAGGTAGGAAACAACATCTCCACTTAGCTGATCCTCAACACTGGGGCTCCACAAGGGTGCGTTCTCAGCCCCCTCCTGTACTCCCTGTTCACCAACGACTGTGTGGCCATGCACGCCTCCAACTCAATCATCAAGTTTGCAGACGACACAACACTAGTAGGCTTGATTACCAACAACGACGAGACAGCCTACAGGGAGGAGGTGAGGGCCCTCGGAGTGTGGTGTCAGGAAAATAACCTCTCACTCAATGTCAGCAAAACAAAGGAGATGATCGTGGACTTCCGGGAAACAGCAGAGGGAGCACCCCCCCTATCCACATCGTCGTGACAGCAGTGGAGAAGGTGGAAAGTTTTAAGTTCCTCTGTGTTCATATCACCGACAAACTAAAATGGTCCACCCACACAGACAGTGTGGTGAAGAAGGTGCAACAGCGCCACTTCAACCTCAGGAGGCTGATAAAATGTGGCTTGTCACCAAAAACCCTCACTAACTTTTACAGGTGCACAATTGAGAGCATCCTGCCGGGCTGTGTCACCGCCTGGTACGGCAACTGCACCGCCCACATCCGCAAGGCTCCCCAGAGGGTGGTGTGGTCTGCACAACGCATCACCGGGGGCAAACTACCTACCCTCCAGGACACCTACAACACCCGATGTCACAGGAAGGCAAAAAAGATAATCAAGGCCAATAACCACCCGAGCCACTGCCTGTTCACCCCACTTCCATCCAGAAGGCATGGTCAGTATAGGTGAATCAAAGCTGGGACAGAGAGATTCTATCTCAAGGCCATCAGATTGTTAAACAGCCACCACAAGCACAGAGAGGCGGCTGCCTACCTACAGACTTGATATCATTGGCCACTTTAATAAATGGAACACTAATCACTTTAATAATGTTTACATATCTCACATTACTCATCTCATATATATATAATGTATACTGTATCCTTCACTATCTATTCTTTACTATCTATTGCATCTTAGCCACTCTGTCACTGCTCATCCATATATTTTATACTTATATTCTCATCCCATTCCTTTACTAGATTTTGTGTATTAGGTTTTGTTGTGGAATTGTTAGATATTGCCTGTTAGATGCTGCTGCACTGGTACAGTAGCTGGTACAGTGAGTGGTACAGTAGCTAATACCGTGGGTGGTACAATTTGTGGTACGGTGGCTGGTACAGTGGGTGGTACAGTGGGTTGTACAGTAGCTGGTACAGGGGTGGTACAGGGGCTGGTACAGTGGGTGGTACGGTGGCTGGTACAGTGGGTGGTACAGTGGGTGGTACAGTAACTGGTGAAGGGGCTGGTACAGGGGCTAGTACAATAGCTGGTACAGGGGCTGGTACAGTAGCTAGTACAGGGGCTGGTACAGCGGCGGTACAGCGGCTGGTACAGTAGCGGGTACAGTAGCGGGTACAGGGGCTGGTACAGGGGCTGGTACAGGGGCTGGTACAATAGCTGGTACAGGGGCTGGTACAGGGGCTTGTACAGGGGCTGGTACAGGGGCTGGTAGAGTTGCTGGTACAGGGGCTGGTACAGTAGCTAGTACAGTGGCTGGTACAGTAGCTGGTGAAGGGGCTGGTTCAGGGGCTGGTACAATAGCTGGTACAGGGGCTGGTACAGGGGCTGGTACAGGGGCTGGTACAGTAGCTAGTACAGGTGCTGGTACAGGGGCTGGTACAGTGGGTGGTACAGTAGCTGGTACAGGGGCTGGTACAGTGGGTGGTACAGTAGCTGGTACAGGGGCTGGTACAGGGCTGGTACAGGGGCTGGTACAGTGGGTGGTACAGTAGCTGGTACAGGGGCTGGTACAATAGCTGGTACAGGGGCTGGTACAGTAGCTAGTACAGGGGCTGGTACAGGGGCTGGTACAGTAGCTGGTACAGGGGCTAGTACAGGGGCTGATACAGTAGCTGGTACAGTAGCTGGTACAGGGGCTGGTACAGTAGCGGGTACAGTAGCGGGTACAGGGGCTGGTACAGGGGCTGGTACAGGGGCTGGTACAGTAGCTAGTACAGGGGCTGGTACTGGGGCTGGTACAGTAGCTAGTACAGGGGCTGATACAGTAGCTGGTACAGGGGCTGGTACAGTAGCTGGTACAGTAGCTGGTACAGGGGCTGGTACAGGGGCTGGTACAGTGGCTGGTACAGTAGCTGGTACACGGGCTGGTACAGGGGCTGGTACAATAGCTGGTACAATAGCTGGTACAGGGGCTGGTACAGGGGCTGGTACAATAGCTGGTACAGGGGCTGGTACAGGGGCTGGTACAGGGGCTGGTACAGTAGCTGGTACAGTAGCTGGTACAGTAGCTGGTACAGTGGCTGGTACAGGGGCTGGTACAGTAGTTGGTACAGTAGCTGGTACAGGGGCTGGTACAATAGCTGGTACAGGGGCTGGTACAGGGGCTGGTACAGGGGCTGGTACAGTGGCTGGTACAGTAGCTGGTACAGGGGCTGGTACAGTGGCTGGTACAGGGGCTGGTACAGTAGCTGGTACAGGGGCTGGTACAGGGGCTGGTACAGTAGCTGGTACAGTAGCTGGTACAGGGGCTGGTACAGGGGCTGGTACAGGGGCTAGTACAGGGGCTGGTACAGTAGCTGGTACAGTGGCTGGTACAGGGGCTGGTACAGTAGCTGGTACAGTGGCTGGTACAATAGCTGGTACAGGGGCTGGTACAGGGGCTGGTACAGTAGCTGGTACAGGGGCTGGTACAGTAGCTGGTACAGGGGCTGGTACAGGGGCTGGTACAATAGCTGGTACAGGGGCTGGTACAGTAGCTGGTACAGGGGCTGGTACAGTAGCTGGTACAGGGGCTGGTACAGGGGCTGGTACAATAGCTGGTACAGGGGCTGGTACAGTAGCTGGTACAGGGGCTGGTACAGTAGCTGGTACAGGGGCTGGTACAGGGGCTGGTACAGTAGCTGGTACAGGGGCTGGTACAGGGGCTGGTACAGTAGCTAGTACAGGGGCTGGTACAGTAGCTGGTACAGGGGCTGGTACAGTAGCTGGTAGAGTAGCTGGTACAGGGGCTGGTACAGGGGCTGGTACAGTGGCTGGTACAGTAGCTGGTACAGGGGCTGGTACAGGGGCTGGTACAGGGGCTGGTACAGTAGCTGGTACAGTAGCTGGTACAGGGGCTGGTACAGTAGCTGGTACAGGGGCTGGTACAGTAGCTGGTACAGTAGCTGGTACAGGGGCTGGTACAGGGGCTAGTACAGGGGCTGGTACAGTAGCTGGTACAGGGGCTGGTACAGTAGCTGGTACAGTAGCTGGTACAGGGGCTGGTACAGTAGCTGGTACAGTAGCTGGTACAGGGGCTGGTACAATAGCTGGTACAGGGGCTGGTACAGGGGCTGGTACAGTAGCTGGTACAGTAGCTGGTACAGGGGCTGGTACAGGGGCTGGTACAGTAGCTGGTACAGGGGCTGGTACAGGGGCTGGTACAGTAGCTGGTACAGGGGCTGGTACAGGGGCTGGTACAGGGGCTAGTACAGGGGCTGGTACAGTAGCTGGTACAGGGGCTGGTACAGTAGCTGGTACAGGGGCTGGTACAGGGGCTGGTACAGGGGCTGGTACAGTGGCTGGTACAGGGGCTGGTACAGGGGCTGGTACAGTGGCTGGTACAGGAGCTGGTACAGTAGCGGGTACAGTAGCGGGTACAGGGGCTGGTACAGTAGCTAGTACAGGGGCTGGTACAGGGGCTGGTACAGGGGCTGGTACAATAGCTGGTACAGGGGCTGGTACAGGGGCTGGTACAATAGCTGGTACAGGGGCTGGTACAGTAGCTGGTACAGGGGCTGGTACAGTAGCTGGTACAGGGGCTGGTACAGTAGCGGGTACAGTAGCGGGTACAGGGGCTGGTACAGGAGCTGGTACAGGGGCTGGTACAGTAGCTAGTACAGGGGCTGGTACAGGGGCTGGTACAGGGGCTGTTACAATAGCTGGTACAGGGGCTGGTACAGGGGCTGGTACAGTAGCTGGTACAGGGGCTGGTACAATGGCTGGTACAGGGGCTGGTACAGTAGCTGGTACAGTAGCTGGTACAGGGGCTGGTACAGGGGCTGGTACAGGGGCTAGTACAGGGGCTGGTACAGTAGCTGGTACAGGGGCTGGTACAGTAGCTGGTACAGTAGCTGGTACAGGGGCTGGTACAGTAGCTGGTACAGTAGCTGGTACAGGGGCTGGTACAATAGCTGGTACAGGGGCTGGTACAGGGGCTGGTACAGTAGCTGGTACAGGGGCTAGTACAGGGGCTGGTACAGTAGCTGGTACAGGGGCTGGTACAGGGGCTGGTACAGTAGCTGGTACTGTAGCTGGTACAGGGGCTGGTACAGGGGCTGGTACAGGGGCTAGTACAGGGGCTGGTACAGTAGCTGGTACAGGGGCTGGTACAGTAGCTGGTACAGGGGCTGGTACAGTAGCTAGTACAGGGGCTGGTACAGGGGCTGGTACAGGGGCTGGTACAATAGCTGGTACAGTGGCTGGTACAGGGGCTGGTACAGGGGCTGGTACAGTAGCTGGTACTGTAGCTGGTACAGGGGCTGGTACAGGGGCTGGTACAGGGGCTAGTACAGGGGCTGGTACAGTAGCTGGTACAGGGCTGGTACAGTAGCTGGTGCAGGGGCTGGTACAGGGGCTGGTACAGTGGCTGGTACAGGGGCTGGTACAATAGCTGGTACAGGGGCTGGTACAGGGGCTGGTACAGGAGCTGGTACAGTGGCTGGTACAGTAGCTGGTACAGGGGCTGGTACAATAGCTGGTACAGGGGCTGGTACAGGGGCTGGTACAGTAGCTGGTACAGTAGCTGGTACAGGGGCTGGTACAGGGGCTGGTACAATAGCTGGTACAGGGGCTGGTACAGGGGCTGGTACAGTAGCTGGTACAGTAGCTGGTACAGGGGCTGGTACAGTAGCGGGTACAGGGGCTGGTACAGGGGCTGGTACAGTAGCTAGTACAGGGGCTGGTACAGGGGCTGGTACAGGGGCTGGTACAATAGCTGGTACAGTGGCTGGTACAGGGGCTGGTACAGTAGCTGGTACAGGGGCTGGTACAGTAGCGGGTACAGTAGCGGGTACAGGGGCTGGTACAGGAGCTGGTACAGGGGCTGGTACAGTAGCTAGTACAGGGGCTGGTACAGGGGCTGGTACAGGGGCTGGTACAATAGCTGGTACAGGGGCTGGTACAGTGGCTGGTACAATAGCTGGTACAGGGGCTGGTACAGTAGCTGGTACAGGGGCTGGTACAGTAGCTGGTACAGGGGCTGGTACAATAGCTGGTACAGGGGCTGGTACAATAGCTGGTACAGTAGCTGGTACAGCGGCTGGTACAGTAGCTGGTACAGGGGCTGGTACAATAGCTGGTACAGGGGCTGGTACAGTAGCTGGTACAGTGGCTGGTACAGGGGCTGGTACAGGGGCTGGTACAATAGCTGGTACAGGGGCTGGTACAGGGGCTGGTACAGTAGCTGGTACAGTAGCTGGTACAGGGGCTGGTACAGTAGCGGGTACAGGGGCTGGTACAGGGGCTGGTACAGTAGCTAGTACAGGGGCTGGTACAGGGGCTGGTACAGGGGCTGGTACAATAACTGGTACAGTGGCTGGTACAAGGGCTGGTACAGTAGCTGGTACAGGGGCTGGTACAGTAGCGGGTACAGTAGCGGGTACAGGGGCTGGTACAGGAGCTGGTACAGGGGCTGGTACAGTAGCTAGTACAGGGGCTGGTACAGGGGCTGGTACAGGGGCTGGTACAATAGCTGGTACAGGGGCTGGTACAGTGGCTGGTACAATAGCTGGTACAGGGGCTGGTACAGTAGCTGGTACAGGGGCTGGTACAGTAGCTGGTACAGGGGCTGGTACAATAGCTGGTACAGGGGCTGGTACAGGGGCTGGTACAGTAGCTGGTACAGGGGCTGGTACAGTAGCTGGTACAGTAGCTGGTACAGGGGCTGGTACAATAGCTGGTACAGGGGCTGGTACAATAGCTGGTACAGGGGCTGGTACAGTAGCTGGTACAGGGGCTGGTACAGTAGCTGGTACAGGGGCTGGTACAATAGCCGGTACAGTGGGTGGTACAGCGGCTGGTACAGTAGCTGGTACAGGGGCTGGTACAATAGCCGGTACAGTGGGTGGTACAGGGGCTGGTACAGTAGCTGGTACAGGGGCTGGTACAGTAGCTGGTACTGTAGCTGGTACAGGGGCTGGTACAGGGGCTGGTACAGGGGCTAGTACAGGGGCTGGTACAGTAGCTGGTACAGGGGCTGGTACAGTAGCTGGTACAGTAGCTGGTACAGTAGCTGGTACAATAGCTGGTACAGGGGCTGGTACAGGGGCTGGTACAGTGGCTGGTACAGTAGCTGGTACAGGGGCTGGTACAATAGCTGGTACAGTAGCTGGTACAGTAGCTGGTACAGGGGCTGGTACAGGGGCTGGTACAATAGCTGGTACAGGGGCTGGTACAATAGCTGGTACAGGGGCTGGTACAGTAGCTGGTACAGGGGCTGGTACAGTAGCTGGTACAGGGGCTGGTACAATAGCCGGTACAGTGGGTGGTACAGCGGCTGGTACAGTAGCTGGTACAGGGGCTGGTACAATAGCCGGTACAGTGGGTGGTACAGGGGCTGGTACAGTAGCTGGTACAGGGGCTGGTACAGTAGCTGGTACTGTAGCTGGTACAGGGGCTGGTACAGGGGCTGGTACAGGGGCTAGTACAGGGGCTGGTACAGTAGCTGGTACAGGGGCTGGTACAGTAGCTGGTACAGTAGCTGGTACAGTAGCTGGTACAATAGCTGGTACAGGGGCTGGTACAGGGGCTGGTACAGTGGCTGGTACAGTAGCTGGTACAGGGGCTGGTACAATAGCTGGTACAGGGGCTGGTACAGTAGCTGGTACAGTAGCTGGTACAGGGGCTGGTACAATAGCTGGTACAGGGGCTGGTACAGTAGCTGGTACAGGGGCTGGTACAGTAGCTGGTACAGGGGCTGGTACAGTAGCGGGTACAGTAGCGGGTACAGGGGCTGGTACAGGGGCTGGTTCAGTAGCTAGTACAGGGGCTGGTACAGGGGCTGGTGCAGGGGCTGGTACAATAGCTGGTACAGTGGCTGGTACAGTGGCTGGTACAGGGGCTGGTACAGTAGCGGGTACAGTTGCTGGTACAGTAGCTAGTACAGGGGCTGGTACAGGGGCTGGTACAATAGCTGGTACAGGGGCTGGTACAGGGGCTGGTACAGGGGCTGATACAGTGGCTGGTACAGTGGCTGGTACAGTGGCTGGTACAGGGGCTGGTACAGGAGCTGGTACAGTAGCGGGTACAGTAGCGGGTACAGGGGCTGGTACAGGGGCTGGTACAGTAGCTAGTACAGGGGCTGGTACAGGGGCTGGTACAGTAGCTAGTACAGGGGCTGGTACAGGGGTTGGTACAGGGGCTGGTACAGTGGCAGGTACAGGGGCTGGTACAGTGGCTGGTACAGGAGCTGGTACAGTAGCGGGTACAGTAGCGGGTACAGGGGCTGGTACAGGGGCTGGTACAGTAGCTAGTACAGGGGCTGGTACAGGGGCTGGTACAATAGCTGGTACAGGGGCTGGTACAGTAGCTGGTACAGGGGCTGGTACAATAGCCGGTACAGTGGGTGGTACAGGGGCTGGTACAGTAGCTGGTACAGGGGCTGGTACAATAGCCGGTACAGTGGGTGGTACAGGGGCTGGTACAGTAGCTGGTACAGGGGCTGGTACAGTAGCTGGTACAGGGGCTGGTACAGTAGCTGGTACAGGGGCTGGTACAATAGCTGGTACAGGGGCTGGTACAGTAGCTGGTACAGGGGCTGGTACAGGGGCTAGTACAGGGGCTGGTACAGTAGCTGGTACAGGGGCTGGTACAGTAGCTGGTACAGTGGCTGGTACAGGGGCTGGTACAGTAGCTGGTACAGTAGCTGGTACAGGGGCTGGTACAATAGCTGGTACAGGGGCTGGTACAGGGGCTGGTACAGTAGCTGGTACAGTCGCTGGGACAGGGGCTAGTACAGGGGCTGGTACAGTAGCTGGTACAGGGGCTGGTACAGGGGCTGGTACACGGGCTGGTACTGTAGCTGGTACAGGGGCTGGTACAGGGGCTGGTACAGGGGCTAGTACAGGGGCTGGTACAGTAGCTGGTACAGGGGCTGGTACAATAGCTGGTACAGGGGCTGGTACAGGGGCTGGTACAGTGGCTGGTACAGTAGCTGGTACAGTAGCTGGTACAGGGGCTGGTACAGGGGCTGGTACAGTGGCTGGTACAGTAGCTGGTACAGTAGCTGGTACAGGGGCTGGTACAGGGGCTGGTACAATAGCTGGTACAGGGGCTGGTACATGGGCTGGTACAATAGCTGGTACAGGAGCTGGTACAGTGGCTGGTACAGGGGCTGGTACAGTAGCGGGTACAGTAGCGGGTACAAGGGCTGGTACAGGAGCTGGTACAGGGGCTGGTACAGTAGCTAGTACAAGGGCTGGTACAGGGGCTGGTACAGGGGCTGGTACAATAGCTGGTACAGGGGCTGGTACAGGGGCTGGTACAATAGCTGGTACAGGGGCTGGTACAGTAGCTGGTACAGGGGCTGGTACAGTAGCTGGTACAGGGGCTGGTACAGTAGCGGGTACAGTAGTGGGTACAGGGGCTGGTACAGGAGCTGGTACAGGGGCTGGTACAGTAGCTAGTACAGGGGCTGGTACAGGGGCTGGTACAGGGGCTGTTACAATAGCTGGTACAGGGGCTGGTACAGGGGCTGGTACAGTAGCTGGTACAGGGGCTGGTACAATGGCTGGTACAGGGGCTGGTACAGTAGCTGGTACAGTAGCTGGTACAGGGGCTGGTACAGGGGCTGGTACAGGGGCTAGTACAGGGGCTGGTACAGTAGCTGGTACAGGGGCTGGTACAGTAGCTGGTACAGTAGCTGGTACAGGGGCTGGTACAGTAGCTGGTACAGTAGCTGGTACAGGGGCTGGTACAATAGCTGGTACAGGGGCTGGTACAGGGGCTGGTACAGTAGCTGGTACAGGGGCTAGTACAGGGGCTGGTACAGTAGCTGGTACAGGGGCTGGTACAGGGGCTGGTACAGTAGCTGGTACTGTAGCTGGTACAGGGGCTGGTACAGGGGCTGGTACAGGGGCTAGTACAGGGGCTGGTACAGTAGCTGGTACAGGGGCTGGTACAGTAGCTGGTACAGGGGCTGGTACAGTAGCTAGTACAGGGGCTGGTACAGGGGCTGGTACAGGGGCTGGTACAATAGCTGGTACAGTGGCTGGTACAGGGGCTGGTACAGGGGCTGGTACAGTAGCTGGTACTGTAGCTGGTACAGGGGCTGGTACAGGGGCTGGTACAGGGGCTAGTACAGGGGCTGGTACAGTAGCTGGTACAGTCGCTGGTGCAGGGGCTGGTACAGGGGCTGGTACAGTGGCTGGTACAGTGGCTGGTACAGGGGCTGGTACAATAGCTGGTACAGGGGCTGGTACAGGGGCTGGTACAGGAGCTGGTACAGTGGCTGGTACAGTAGCTGGTACAGGGGCTGGTACAATAGCTGGTACAGGGGCTGGTACAGGGGCTGGTACAGTAGCTGGTACAGTGGCTGGTACAGGGGCTGGTACAGGGGCTGGTACAATAGCTGGTACAGGGGCTGGTACAGGGGCTGGTACAGTAGCTGGTACAGTAGCTGGTACAGGGGCTGGTACAGTAGCGGGTACAGGGGCTGGTACAGGGGCTGGTACAGTAGCTAGTACAGGGGCTGGTACAGGGGCTGGTACAGGGGCTGGTACAATAGCTGGTACAGTGGCTGGTACAGGGGCTGGTACAGTAGCTGGTACAGGGGCTGGTACAGTAGCGGGTACAGTAGCGGGTACAGGGGCTGGTACAGGAGCTGGTACAGGGGCTGGTACAGTAGCTAGTACAGGGGCTGGTACAGGGGCTGGTACAGGGGCTGGTACAATAGCTGGTACAGGGGCTGGTACAGTGGCTGGTACAATAGCTGGTACAGGGGCTGGTACAGTAGCTGGTACAGGGGCTGGTACAGTAGCTGGTACAGGGGCTGGTACAATAGCTGGTACAGTGGGTGGTACAGGGGCTGGTACAGTAGCTGGTACAGGGGCTGGTACAGTAGCTGGTACAGGGGCTGGTACAATAGCTGGTACAGGGGCTGGTACAATAGCTGGTTCAGGGGCTGGTACAGGGGCTGGTACAGTAGCTGGTACAGGGGCTGGTACAGTAGCTGGTACAGGGGCTGGTACTTGGGCTGGTACAATAGCTGGTACAGGGGCTGGTACAATAGCTGGTACAGGGGCTGGTACAGTAGCTGGTACAGGGGCTGGTACAGGGGCTGGTACAATAGCTGGTACAGGGGCTGGTACAGTAGCTGGTACAGGGGCTGGTACAATAGCCGGTACAGTGGGTGGTACAGCGGCTGGTACAGTAGCTGGTACAGGGGCTGGTACAATAGCCGGTACAGTGGGTGGTACAGGGGCTGGTACAGTAGCTGGTACAGGGGCTGGTACAGTAGCTGGTACAGGGGCTGGTACAGTAGCGGGTACAGTAGCGGGTACAGGGGCTGGTACAGGGGCTGGTACAGTAGCTAGTACAGGGGCTGGTACAGGGGCTGGTACAGGGGCTGGTACAATAGCTGGTACAGGGGCTGGTACAGTAGCTGGTACAGGGGCTGGTACAGTAGCTGGTACAGGGGCTGGTACAGTAGCGGGTACAGTAGTGGGTACAGGGGCTGGTACAGGGGCTGGTACAGTAGCTGGTACAGGGGCTGGTACAGGGGCTGGTATAGGGGCTGTTACAGTAGCTGGTACAGGGGCTGGTACAGGGGCTGGTACAGTAGCTGGTACAGGGGCTGGTACAATGGCTGGTACAGGGGCTGGTACAGTAGCTGGTACAGTAGCTGGTACAGGGGCTGGTACAGGGGCTGGTACAGGGGCTAGTACAGGGGCTGGTACAGTAGCTGGTACAGGGGCTGGTACAGTAGCTGGTACAGGGGCTGGTACAGTAGCTGGTACAGTAGCTGGTACAGGGGCTGGTACAATAGCTGGTACAGGGGCTGGTACAGGGGCTGGTACAGTAGCTGGTACAGTAGCTGGTACAGGGGCTGGTACAGGGGCTGGTACAGTAGCTGGTACAGGGGCTGGTACAGTAGCTGGTACTGTAGCTGGTACAGGGGCTGGTACAGGGGCTGGTACAGGGGCTAGTACAGGGGCTGGTACAGTAGCTGGTACAGGGGCTGGTACAGTAGCTGGTACAGGGGCTGGTACAGTAGCTAGTACAGGGGCTGGTACAGGGGCTGGTACAATAGCTGGTACAGTGGCTGGTACAGGGGCTGGTACAGGGGCTGGTACAGTAGCTGGTACTGTAGCTGGTACAGGGGCTGGTACAGGGGCTGGTACAGGGGCTAGTACAGGGGCTGGTACAGTAGCTGGTACAGTCGCTGGTGCAGGGGCTGGTACAGGGGCTGGTACAGTGGCTGGTACAGTGGCTGGTACAGGGGCTGGTACAATAGCTGGTACAGGGGCTGGTACAGGGGCTGGTACAGGAGCTGGTACAGTGGCTGGTACAGTAGCTGGTACAGGGGCTGGTACAATAGCTGGTACAGGGGCTGGTACAGTAGCTGGTACAGTGGCTGGTACAGGGGCTGGTACAGGGGCTGGTACAATAGCTGGTACAGGGGCTGGTACAGGGGCTGGTACAGTAGCTGGTACAGTAGCTGGTACAGGGGCTGGTACAGTAGCGGGTACAGGGGCTGGTACAGGGGCTGGTACAGTAGCTAGTACAGGGGCTGGTACAGGGGCTGGTACAGGGGCTGGTACAATAGCTGGTACAGTGGCTGGTACAGGGGCTGGTACAGTAGCTGGTACAGGGGCTGGTACAGTAGCGGGTACAGTAGCGGGTACAGGGGCTGGTACAGGAGCTGGTACAGGGGCTGGTACAGTAGCTAGTACAGGGGCTGGTACAGGGGCTGGTACAGGGGCTGGTACAATAGCTGGTACAGGGGCTGGTACAGTGGCTGGTACAATAGCTGGTACAGGGGCTGGTACAGTAGCTGGTACAGGGGCTGGTACAGTAGCTGGTACAGGGGCTGGTACAATAGCTGGTACAGTGGGTGGTACAGGGGCTGGTACAGTAGCTGGTACAGGGGCTGGTACAGTAGCTGGTACAGGGGCTGGTACAATAGCTGGTACAGGGGCTGGTACAATAGCTGGTTCAGGGGCTGGTACAGGGGCTGGTACAGTAGCTGGTACAGGGGCTGGTACAGTAGCTGGTACAGGGGCTGGTACTTGGGCTGGTACAATAGCTGGTACAGGGGCTGGTACAATAGCTGGTACAGGGGCTGGTACAGTAGCTGGTACAGGGGCTGGTACAGGGGCTGGTACAATAGCTGGTACAGGGGCTGGTACAGTAGCTGGTACAGGGGCTGGTACAGTAGCTGGTACAGGGGCTGGTACAATAGCCGGTACAGTGGGTGGTACAGCGGCTGGTACAGTAGCTGGTACAGGGGCTGGTACAATAGCCGGTACAGTGGGTGGTACAGGGGCTGGTACAGTAGCTGGTACAGGGGCTGGTACAGTAGCTGGTACAGGGGCTGGTACAGTAGCGGGTACAGTAGCGGGTACAGGGGCTGGTACAGGGGCTGGTACAGTAGCTAGTACAGGGGCTGGTACAGGGGCTGGTACAGTGGCTGGTACTGGGGCTGGTACAGTAGCGGGTACAGTAGCGGGTACAGGGGCTGGTACAGGAGCTGGTACAGGGGCTGGTACAGTAGCTAGTACAGGGGCTGGTACAGGGGCTGGTACAGGGGCTGGTACAATAGCTGGTACAGGGGCTGGTACAGGGGCTGGTACAGTGGCTGGTACAGGTGCTGGTACAATGGCTGGTACAGGGGCTGGTACAGTAGCTGGTACAGTGGCTGGTACAGGGGCTGGTACAGGGGCTGGTACAGGGGCTAGTACAGGGGGTGGTACAGTAGCTGGTACAGGGGCTGGTACAGTAGCTGGTACAGTAGCTGGTACAGGGGCTGGTACAGTAGCTGGTACAGGGGCTGGTACAATAGCTGGTACAGGGGCTGGTACAGGGGCTGGTACAGGGGCTGGTACAGTAGCTGGTACAGGGGCTGGTACAATAGCTGGTACAGGGGCTGGTACAGGGGCTGGTACAGGGGCTGGTACAGTGGCTGGTAGAGTAGCTGGTAAGGGGCTGGTACAGGGGCTGGTACAATAGCTGGTACAGGGGCTGGTACAGGGGCTGGTACAGTAGCTGGTACAGCGGCTGGTACAGTAGCTGGTACAGGGGCTGGTACAGTAGCGGGTACAGTAGCGGGTACAGGGGCTGGTACAGGGGCTGGTACAGTAGCTAGTACAGGGGCTGGTACAGGGGCTGGTACAATAGCTGGTACAGTGGCTGGTACAGGGGCTGGTACAGTGGCTGGTACAGGGGCTGGTACAGTAGCGGGTACAGTAGCGGGTACAGGGGCTGGTACAGGAGCTGGTACAGGGGCTGGTACAGGGGCTGGTACAGTAGCTGGTACTGTAGCTGGTACAGGGGCTGGTACAGGGGCTGGTACAGGGGCTAGTACAGGGGCTGGTACAGTAGCTGGTACAGTAGCTGGTACAGGGGCTGGTACAGTAGCTAGTACAGGGGCTGGTACAGGGGCTGGTACAGGGGCTGGTACAATAGCTGGTACAGTGGCTGGTACAGGGGCTGGTACAGGGGCTGGTACAGTAGCTGGTACTGTAGCTGGTACAGGGGCTGGTACAGGGGCTGGTACAGGGGCTAGGTACAGGGGCTGGTACAGTAGCTGGTACAGTCGCTGGTGCAGGGGCTGGTACAGGGGCTGGTACAGTGGCTGGTACAGTGGCTGGTACAGGGGCTGGTACAATAGCTGGT
Organism: Salmo salar; assembly: GCF_965601325.2. Lineage (NCBI taxonomy): Eukaryota > Metazoa > Chordata > Actinopteri > Salmoniformes > Salmonidae > Salmo > Salmo salar. The sequence goes on along the minus strand of NC_138299.1, from coordinate 13,235,011 downwards.
ACAGGGGCTGGTACAGGGGCTGGTACAGGAGCTGGTACAGTGGCTGGTACAGGGGCTGGTACAGTAGCTAGTACAGGGGCTGGTACAGGGGCTGGTACAGGGGCTGGTACAATAGCTGGTACAGTGGCTGGTACAGGGGCTGGTACAGTAGCTGGTACAGGGGCTGGTACAGTAGCGGGTACAGTAGCGGGTACAGGGGCTGGTACAGGAGCTGGTACAGGGGCTGGTACAGTAGCTAGTACAGGGGCTGGTACAGGGGCTGGTACAGGGGCTGGTACAATAGCTGGTACAGGGGCTGGTACAGTGGCTGGTACAAGCTGGACGGGGCGGTCGGCTGGACAGGGGCTGGTACAGTAGCTGGTACAGGGGCTGGTACAATAGCTGGTACAGTGGGTGGTACAGGGGCTGGTACAGTAGCTGGTACAGGGGCTGGTACAGTAGCTGGTACAGGGGCTGGTACAATAGCTGGTACAGGGGCTGGTACAATAGCTGGTTCAGGGGCTGGTACAGGGGCTGGTACAGTAGCTGGTACAGGGGCTGGTACAGTAGCTGGTACAGGGGCTGGTACTTGGGCTGGTACAATAGCTGGTACAGGGGCTGGTACAATAGCTGGTACAGGGGCTGGTACAGTAGCTGGTACAGGGGCTGGTACAGGGGCTGGTACAATAGCTGGTACAGGGGCTGGTACAGTAGCTGGTACAGGGGCTGGTACAGTAGCTGGTACAGGGGCTGGTACAATAGCCGGTACAGTGGGTGGTACAGCGGCTGGTACAGTAGCTGGTACAGGGGCTGGTACAATAGCCGGTACAGTGGGTGGTACAGGGGCTGGTACAGTAGCTGGTACAGGGGCTGGTACAGTAGCTGGTACAGGGGCTGGTACAGTAGCGGGTACAGTAGCGGGTACAGGGGCTGGTACAGGGGCTGGTACAGTAGCTAGTACAGGGGCTGGTACAGGGGCTGGTACAATAGCTGGTACAGTGGCTGTTACAGGGGCTGGTACAGTGGCTGGTACTGGGGCTGGTACAGTAGCGGGTACAGTAGCGGGTACAGGGGCTGGTACAGGAGCTGGTACAGGGGCTGGTACAGTAGCTAGTACAGGGGCTGGTACAGGGGCTGGTACAGGGGCTGGTACAATAGCTGGTACAGGGGCTGGTACAGGGGCTGGTACAGTGGCTGGTACAGGTGCTGGTACAATGGCTGGTACAGGGGCTGGTACAGTAGCTGGTACAGTGGCTGGTACAGGGGCTGGTACAGGGGCTGGTACAGGGGCTAGTACAGGGGGTGGTACAGTAGCTGGTACAGGGGCTGGTACAGTAGCTGGTACAGTAGCTGGTACAGGGGCTGGTACAGTAGCTGGTACAGGGGCTGGTACAATAGCTGGTACAGGGGCTGGTACAGGGGCTGGTACAGGGGCTGGTACAGTGGCTGGTACAGTAGCTGGTACAGGGGCTGGTACAATAGCTGGTACAGGGGCTGGTACAGGGGCTGGTACAGGGGCTGGTACAGTGGCTGGTAGAGTAGCTGGTAAGGGGCTGGTACAGGGGCTGGTACAATAGCTGGTACAGGGGCTGGTACAGGGGCTGGTACAGTAGCTGGTACAGCGGCTGGTACAGTAGCTGGTACAGGGGCTGGTACAGTAGCGGGTACAGTAGCGGGTACAGGGGCTGGTACAGGGGCTGGTACAGTAGCTAGTACAGGGGCTGGTACAGGGGCTGGTACAATAGCTGGTACAGTGGCTGGTACAGGGGCTGGTACAGTGGCTGGTACAGGGGCTGGTACAGTAGCGGGTACAGTAGCGGGTACAGGGGCTGGTACAGGAGCTGGTACAGGGGCTGGTACAGTAGCTAGTACAGGGGCTGGTACAGGGGTTGGTACAATAGCTGGTACAGGGGCTGGTACAGTGGCTGGTACAATAGCTGGTACAGGGGCTGGTACAGTAGCTGGTACAGTAGCTGGTACAGGGGCTGGTACAATAGCTGGTACAGTGGGTGGTACAGGGGCTGGTACAGTAGCTGGTACAGGGGCTGGTACAGTAGCTGGTACAGGGGCTGGTACAATAGCTGGTACAGGGGCTGGTACAATAGCTGGTACAGGGGCTGGTACAGGGGCTGGTACAGTAGCTGGTACAGGGGCTGGTACAGTAGCTGGTACAGGGGCTGGTACAAGGGCTGGTACAATAGCTGGTACAGGGGCTGGTACAATAGCTGGTACAGGGGCTGGTACAGTAGCTGGTACAGGGGCTGGTACAGGGCTGGCGCTGGTACAGGGGCTGGTACAATAGCTGGTACAGGGGCTGGTACAGTAGCTGGTACAGGGGCTGGTACAGTAGCTGGTACAGGGGCTGGTACAATAGCCGGTACAGTGGGTGGTACAGGGGCTGGTACAGTAGCTGGTACAGGGGCTGGTACAATAGCCGGTACAGTGGGTGGTACAGGGGCTGGTACAGTAGCTGGTACAGGGGCTGGTACAGTAGCTGGTACAGGGGCTGGTACAGTAGCTGGTACAGGGGCTGGTACAATAGCTGGTACAGGGGCTGGTACAGTAGCTGGTACAGGGGCTGGTACAGGGGCTGGTACAGGGGCTAGTCAGGGCTGGTACAGGGGCTGGTACAGGGGCTGGTACAATAGCTGGTACAGGGGCTGGTACAGGGGCTGGTACAGTAGCTGGTACAGTAGCTGGTACAGGGCTAGTACAGGGGCTGGTACAGTAGCTGTACAAGTGCTGGTACAGGGGCTGGTACTGTAGCTTGTACAGGGGCTGGTACACGGGCTGGTACAGTGGCTGGTACAGGGGCTGGTATAGTAGCGGGTACAGTAGCGGGTACAGGGGCTGGTACAGGGGCTGGTACAGTAGCTAGTACAGGGGCTGGTACAGGGGCTGGTACAATAGCTGGTACAGGGTCTGGTACAGGGGCTGGTACAATAGCTGGTACAGGGGCTGGTACAGTAGCTGGTACAGTAGCTGGTACAGGGGCTGGTACAATAGCTGGTACAGTGGGTGGTACAGGGGCTGGTACAGTAGCTGGTACAGGGGCTGGTACAGTAGCTGGTACAGGGGCTGGTACAATAGCTGGTACAGGGGCTGGTACAATAGCTGGTACAGGGGCTGGTACAGGGGCTGGTACAGTAGCTGGTACAGGGGCTGGTACAGTAGCTGGTACATGGGCTGGTACAGGGGCTGGTACAATAGCTGGTACAGGGGCTGGTACAATAGCTGGTACAGGGGCTGGTACAGTAGCTGGTACAGGGGCTGGTACAATAGCTGGTACAGGGGCTGGTACAATAGCTGGTACAGGGGCTGGTACAATAGCTGGTACAGGGGCTGGTACAGTAGCTGGTACAGGGGCTGGTACAATAGCTGGTACAGGGGCTGGTACATTAGCTGGTACAGGGGCTGGTACAATAGCTGGTACAGGGGCTGGTACAGTAGCTGGTACAGGGGCTGGTACAATAGCTGGTACAGGGGCTGGTACATTAGCTGGTACAGGGGCTGTGATACTTCACTGGTTTGTTAGTTTCCTCTCATCCACAGCTACCCATGAGAGAGAGGAGGGGGGAGGCCAGGGGGAGAGGCCAGGCGAAGAATGGTGCGATATGCGCGGGCTAAGGGAGGGTGATATAGGGGGGAAAAGAAGGATAGATGAAGGGGAGAGGGGATGGGATGGTGAGAGAGGGAAGATGAGATGGTTGGGACAGCATTCATCTGTCTCTCCTGAGCCCCATGGTAATAACCATCTGTAACAGTGTTGGTGTGTGTATGTGTGTGTGTGTGCGGCAAATCTCAGGCATGTCTTATTGCGTCGCCCTCAGCTCTGTGATGCTCTCTCTGTCGTCGTCTCTTCATCTCATACCTTCTCCCAGGCTGCTCTGCTTAACACACACACACACACACACACACACACACACACACACACACACACACACACACACACACACACACAGTGAGTGCTAAACAGCCCTCTAGGACCTGCGTGTCTGAGAGTGAGGAGAAGCAACTCTAGGACCTGAGAAGCAGTGTGTGACAGTGACATGACTTGTCCGGAACACTCGTTCTATCACTTCACATAATCTCTCGCTCTCTCGCTCTCGTCCTTTTTCTTAATGTGTGGAATATGTCCTGAGACATGGAAGAGACAGACTTTATTTTGTGTTTGAGAGAGAATAATGTGTGTATAGCCTTGTCTGACCTCCAGTCCCCGTTTTCTTCTAGCCAGCCGTAACCAGTCATGTCAAGAGGAGCTCCAGACAGGCCCAGCTCAGACCTCTCTCTCCCCAGCGTAGCGCAGCTGATCCTGGGCTTGTCCCTGGCCCAGGCCTGCCTGTCTGCCTGCCAATCCTGGCTCTCCCTGCATGGATCTGTGTGTGTATGAGCTAATCTGCATGGTGACACGGTCTCATCTGTAAAAGGGATTACCGTTTAACGGATATTACTACGCCTCTCCCACTGCTGCAGCTACTGTGGAGATTACCCTCTCTCTTACTCCCTTGCTCTCGCTCGCTCACTCTCGTTCTCTGTCTAGGTATACCTCTTCCACTTCTTTATCTCTCTGTCTCTCTCTCTCTCTCTCTGTTTATGTGTATCTCTTTTCCTCATCTCTTTCTCTCACCTCTCGCTCTCTTTCCGCCTCTCTATAGCTATCTCTTTCTTCAGCTCTCCCTCTCTCTCCGGGTACATCTCTCCCTCGCTCTCTGAGGGGAATCAGAGCTTCGTTGTCAGTAATGACTTTTATAACATTACAACATTAATTAAAACATTGCTTTGTGACTGATAAGAAACGTAATGAGAACACTTGGGGCCCAAAGCAAATCTGTCTGTGGTTTGAGTTCTCACTAGCATGGAGCCATTGTCATAGACACACTGTGGTTATGTCCCAAATGGCACCCTATTCCCTATGGGCTCTGCTTAAAAGTAGTGCATTGTGTAGGGAACAGGATGCCATTTGGGTCAAAGAGTATCATCCCATAAAATGTTCATTAACTTGAGTCGATTAAGTGAATTAACATAATGCAACAATCCTCATCGAAATCCTGTTTAAGCTCGAGATATGGGCTGCGTCTCAATCGGCCGCATCCGCCTGTCGGCCTTCTGCGTTTGCGGTGGAAAGTGGCAGAGCTACAGCGCTGTTTGTCAAACCAGAAGACATCCCGATTAATCTGTCTTTTCACGAAAACATCTGTAGCGTCCGAACGGTTTGGCCTACAAAATAATATGACCACTCTATGGAAAGATGAGACTCTCACAAACACAATGGTGTTCTCTTGTTTTGCATGTCACTGGACTCGTCTGAAGGTAACCCAGTACCAGTAAAAAAAAATATATATATGAAATTGTGGATATACCTTTGTGCAAACAAACAAAGTGTTAAATATGTGACATATTTTTTTATCGATATATACAGTACCAGTCAAAAGTTTGGACACACCTACTCATTCAAGGGTTTGTCTTTATTTTTTACTGTTTTCTACATTGTAGAATAATAGTGAAGACATCAAAATTATGAAATAAAACATATGGAATCATGTAGTGACCAAAAAAGTGTTAAACAAATCAAAATATATTTTAGGTTCTTCAAAGTAGACACCCTTTGCTTTGATGACAGCTTTGCATACTCTTGACATTCTCTCAACCAACTTCAATTAACAGGTGTGCCTTGTTAAAAGTTAATTTGTGGAATTTCTTTCCTTAATGCGTTTGAGCCAATCAGTTGTGTTGTGACAAGGTAGGGTTGGTATACAGAAGATATCCCTATTCGGTAAAAGACCAAGTCCATATTATGGCATGAACAGCTCAAATAAGCAAAGAGAAACGACAGTCCATCATTACTTTAAGACATGAAGGTCAGTCAATCTGGAAAATTTCAAGAACTTTGAAAGTTTCTTCAAGTGCAGTCGCAATAACTATCAAGCGCTATGATGAAACTGGCTCTCATGAGGACCGCCACAGGGAAGGAAGACCCAGAGTTACCTCTGCTGCAGAGGATAAGTTCATTAGAGTTACCAGCCTCAGAAATTTCAGCACAAATAAATGCTTCACAGAGATCAAGTAATAGACACATCTCAACATCAACTGTTCAGAGGAGACTGCGTGAATCAGGCCTTTATGGTCGAATTGCTGCAAACAAACCACTACTAAAGGACATCAATAAGAATAGTAGACTTGCTTGGGCCAAGAAACACGCGCAATGGACATTAGAGCTGTGGAAATCTGTCCTTTGGTCTGAAATTTGAGTTTTGAGATTTTTGGTTCCAATCACATGTCTTTGAGACGCAGAGTAGGGAACGGATGAACTCCGCATGTGTGGTTCCCACCGTGAATCATGGAGGAGGAGATGTGATGGTGTGGGGCTTTGCTGGTGACACTGTCAGTGATTAATTTAGAATTGAAGGCACACTTAACCAGCATGGCTACCACAGCATTCTGCAGCGATACGCCATCCCATCTGGTTTGCGTTTAGTGGGACTATAATTTGTTTTTAACAGGACAATGACCCAACACACCTCCAGGCTGTTTAAGGGCTATTTGACCAAGAAGGAGAGTGATGGAGTGCTGCATCAGATGACCTGGCCTCCACAATCACCTGACCTCAACCCCATTGAGATGGTTTGGGATGAGTTGGACCGCAGAGTGAAGGAAAAGCAGCTAACAAGTTATCAGCATATGTGGGAACACCTTCAAGACTGTTGGAAAAGCATTCCTCATGAAGCTGGTTGAGAGAATGCCAAGGGTGTGCAAAGCTGTCATAAAGGGTGACTACTTTGAAGAATCTAAAATCTAAAATATATTTTGATTCGTTTAAGACGTTTTTGGTTAGTACATGATTCCATATGTGTTATTTCATAGTTTTGATGTCTTCACTATTATTCTTAGTAGAACCCACCACTCAACAGTGTAGACTTTTAGGGGTTTTAAGGTAGCAACTTATTGCTTAAAGATATGATCACCAGTGATCAATAGTTAATAGATATGCTCACTTTCAAACTTAATTATTTCACCATTCAAATTTATGTGAAGGATGTTTTTGGGGGGGGTTGAGAAACAAATACTCTTTCAGGACATGTCAGTGACACAGCTGTGACTATGAAACCCCACGAGTCCCTCCTGTAGAGAGGCAGGTGTTTGTTCAGACAAATTTATCTCCTCTTCCTCCTTTCCACCTGTATCTTCCCAGGGTGCACCTCTTTAATTCAGCGTGCCCACTCTCATTTATGCCTAACGAGGAGACTAACGAGTTTACACCTCTAAGACGCCCCCTCACTCCCACCCTTCCTCTCTCTCCCTTCTTCATTTCACCTCTACTCTGTTACCTTCACGCTTGTTTAAACTAAAATGGTGGCTGCATCCCCTCTAGTCCCAGGGAGCTGCTTGTTGTGTGTGTGTGTGTGTGTGTGTGTGTGTGTGTGTGTGTGTGTGTGTGTGTGTGTGTGTGTGTGTGTGTGTGTGTGTGTGTGTGTGTGTGTGTGTGTGTGTGTGTGTGTGTGTGTGTGTGTGTGTGTGTGTTGCTGTCCCGAAGTAAGATTTCATCTCTCCATTTCACGCACGCACGCACCAACACACGTACGCACGCACCAACACACACACACACACACCTCTTGTCTCACTTAGTATTCAACAGCAGCCCCTGCCCTCTCCTCTCTGTCATTTAAATTCCAATCTCTTCTCACTGCAAACTCTATCAGACTGTAGCAGGGGGTGGTAAATCTGAGAGCAGCGCTAAGAGAGTTATAGCGAGTTATAGTATAATACACACACACACACACACACACACACACATCTCATAGAGAGTCATAGAGAGTTATAGATATGAAGGGAGAAAGTTGCTTACCCTGAAGCCATTCATTTCAGTGAAGTGACAGTTGGTCTCGTCTCTCCCACACAGGGCCAAAGTGTAACAGAGTGATTTCCGACCCTGCCTGTCTATTTTAAAAGTAATTTATGCTGAATGACTCTACAGTAAGAGTATAGCTATATTAGCCCTGTGGAAAGTAGAGAGATGGAGAGAGAAAGTGAAAGAGGGACAGATTGGGAGTGACTACTCACTACTCCATCTCTGTCTTTCTTCTCTTGGCCTATAGTATCTCTCTTTCTTTCTTCTCTCTTGGCCTATAGTATCTCTGTCTTATATACCTCTCTCTCTTTCTATCTTACACCTTCTCAATCTCTCTCCATCTCTCTCACAGATTGTATGTTTTAGTGCCAAGCTCTGTCATGTTATGGACTTACTTTGTTTCTTTTAAAGTTAGTATTTCCGTCAACACAGCCATTTCTGAACCAGCTCTCTATTTAAACCCTGACGTCTGGTGTGTGTGTGTGTGTGTGTGAGTTCTTTCACTCCGTCAGAACTAGTTCCTATTGGCTTGCACGCACACACACAAACACACATGCACACAGGGTTGCTGCAGAGGAAATCACTCCTGGACTGACCTTCCTCACGGTGTGTGTGCGCGCACGCGTTTGTTTGTGCGTGAGTGTGTGATGGGATTTCTACAGTGCTCCGTTCCTACCAGGCGTGAGCCAGACGTACCTCCGTCTCACCAGACCAGAGAGACAGGTGAGAGAGAGAGAGAGAGACGGAGATATCCCCTTTGATCTCTCTGATGTCTCCACGTAGGCTGTTTGACCCAGTTGCTCTGGTCCTAAATAAGGCTGTGGTTTGGGGATGTGTGTGGACAGTGTGTTTATTCCAACATGGAGGACAGTAACCATCTACAGGTGGCTGGAGTGTAAACCCACATCTAGTGGCAGATGGCCTATATGGCAAAGACAGAGGGTGTGTGTGTGTGTGTGTGTGTGTGTGTTTTGATTTGGGATGCATGGTGCGTTCACCAGCCAGGACTGCAGATGTTTTATGTACTGCCTGACTGGCTCTGTCTGCCCCAGAGATAGAGAGAGAGGGAGGGAGACTGAATGAGGGGAAGAGGGTGAACGAGAGACAAGAGAATGACAGACGTAGCGAGAGACTGAATTAGAGAAAGAGAGAAACAGGAAGAGGGGAGAGGAACGTCTGAGAAGCATTCCATACCTGCACACTAGCTTAGTGCCCACACCATTGTTTGTCGAAATTCGTGTTTTTCCTCCCTCCTTCCCTCCTTCCCTCCCTATTTCCCTCCCTCCTTCCCTCTGCCCTAGTCGTTTAACAGTGCTTATGTTGCCTAATAAGGCGAAACTTTCTGTTTGGATTATAACAGACCTTCACCCACACACCAACAGGCAGACTGACACTGAACAGAACATGTGTGTGTGTGCGTGTGCGTGTGAAAGACCAAAAACCAGACAAACACACACACTCCATCCTCTCTGTCTTTGTGTGCTGAGGCATCAAAATGGATGGAGCTCAGTGATGTACAAATGCATTTCCTTTTGACAGACAGACCAACGAGGGACCGAGAATACAAATGGTACCAGGCCCGAAGCCTAGTGTCTCACTAAAGGTTACATAGTGTCACGTATGGATTACTGTACTGAGGCTCCACTGGCACGCTGAGGACGGGCTTTGGTTAAAGATGAGGACGGGCTTTGGTTAAAGATGAGGACGGGAGCAGCGGAGATATGGACACACAATTCTTGTCATTTGCAATCAGAGGAAAACACTACTAGTCACAGTGGAGAAGGTCTGCGGTATTCCACTGCTAGGAGGGAGAGCGGGAGAGAGCTGAGAGAAGGATGGAGGGAATGGGAAGGGAAAGGGATGGAGAGAGAGGGGGATGGAGTCCAACTCCCAGCTCTGTCGTGTAGAGCATGATGGGAGCCCGGGTCAGTTGTACACTCCTCTTTTTCTCCTCTTCATTTTCCCCTCTTCTGCTTTTCACCTCTCAGGTTTTGAGGGGAAGATAGACGAGACCAGGTCCCAGAAAGAGAGAGAGAGACGTGTGAACACAGAGGTAGATAGAGAACGGGAGAGAGTGTGAGAGAGGGGAGGGGTCTTCTGTGGCATAGTGAGTTATGGGGGTTTCTGTGATTGACAGCACTACAGAGGTTGTAATAAAGCTCGGTCCCAGGAAAGTGTGTGTGTGT
>NC_138299.1:13112500-13220000 GCF_965601325.2 Salmo salar | reverse complement strand
AGTACGGCGCTCAGTCACAAAACCAAACCCGCCATTTTGTGGAGTCAACAAAACTCAGAAATAGCATTATAAATATTCACTTACCTTTGATGATCTTCATCGGAATACACTCCCAGGAATCCCAGTTCCACAATAAATGTTCATTTGTTTCGATAAAATCCATCCTTTATGTCCAAATACCTCCATTTTGTTCGCGCGTTCAGTCGAGTAATCCAAATCCACTGTGCTCGCGCAGTGAGTTCAGATGAAAAGTCAAAAAAGTTATATTACAGTTCGTAGAAACATGTCAAACGATGTATAGAATCAATCTTTAGGATGTTTTTATCATAAATCTTCCATAATATTCCAACCGGACGATTCCTTTGTCTTCAAAAAAGAAAAGGAACACAGCTAACTCTCATGTGAGCGCGCGCCACTGAGCTCATGTCATTTTCTCAGTCATCTGACTCCATATCCTCTTATTCTCTCCTTATTCACAGTAGAAGCATGAAACAACGTTCTAAAGACTGTTGACATCTAGTGGAAGCCTTAGGAAGTGCAAAATGACCCCACAGACACTGTATATTGCAACTTCAGGAGAGTAATGGCAGAATCTGCGAAAGCCAGCAGGAGAGCGGGAGGACAATAGTTGGGTCATGTTTTTTTTCTTCTGGTTATCTAGATCTCTGGCGCCCTCTTGAGGCATCAAACCGTAAGCTTAAAGCATCAGACAAGCTCAATGAACATAAATTATTTGATTAAAATACATAGGGTGTGTCTATATATGGAAAAATACACGCTTAAACATTTTCTAGCGGTCGATTGGTCGAAAGAACAGACGACTTTCTGTCGACCAAGATTATTTTTAGTCTGGGACAGCCCTAGTGCGTGCACATGGACACGTGCACTGTAGAATATGCTGACTTGGGCGTGGCTTATGTTTGAGTGGAAGAGAGGAGTGGTTTTCTACAGCAGTTACACACACACACCACAAACACACACATCGCGTACACACACACACAGGACAGCGTAGTGGTATTCTGAAGCGTGATTCAGGCTAATCCCACTGTTCAGGTCTGATGAATATGGGGGATCAGGGCTGTCGCAATGCTGCATGTTATACTGACTACACACACACACACACACACACACACACACACACACACACACACACACACACACTGCGTGCATACACTGCATGCATACACCACAAACACACACATCGCGTACACATACACACAGATCGCAGACACACACTGCGTACACACACTGCGTACACACATACACACACACACACACACACAGAGGGTTCTGCAGGTAGTCTCTAACCCTGGTTGTATATCTGGCTAAGGCAGCTTGTCAGATGGTCTGAGAGGGTTTAGCACAGCTTAGCCAGGCCTTCCTGCACTGCTAACACCGCTGTGTGTGTGTGTGTGTGTCTGTGTGTGTGTGTGTGAGACACATCCATAAAAGATGGGCTTCTACTTGACTATGCCCTGGCTATTGATATTTCTTGGTTGCCTAGCAATGGGCGGTGCTTCCACCGGTTTGCAGAAGACAGGTGGTTTCTCCTGACAAGTCTCTACCTCTATACTCACACTAACTTTATATTTATTTAAAATTGTTTAATATCTAGCCTGTTTAATTTAGGAGTCCCTGTAATGTGCTGGCATGTTACTGCTACTTTCTACAATAACTTGGTCATGACTAGCTAATTAATTTGGCAGTTTTGTTTGGGTTTCTCTGTGCATACAGTTGAAGTCAGAAGTTTACATACACCTTAGCCAAATACATTTAAACTCAGTTTCGCTTCGCTACTGTATATAGCCTGTCTTTTTACTGTTGTTTTATTTCTTTACTTACCTATTGTTCACCTAATACCTTTTTTGCACTATTGGTTAGAGCCTGTAAGTAAGCATTTCACTGTAAGGTCTACACCTGTTGTATTCAGCTTACGTGACAAATAAACTTTGATTTGATTTGCCTAGCTTTTAGCGTCATACCCAAGAAGACTCCATGCTGTAATCGCTGCCAAAGGTGCTTCAATATTAGTACTGAGTAAAGGGTCTTAATACTTTTGTAAATGTAATATTTCAGTTTGCGACAATTTCTAAAAAACTGTTTTTGCTTTGTTATTATGGAGTATTGTGTGTAGATTGATGAGGAAATAATAATAAGGCTGTAATGTAACAAAAATGTGGAAAAAGTGAAGGGGTCTGAATACTTTCCGAAGGCACCGTATATATATTTTTCTCTGTAATATTACTAGCCATCAAGTCATTTTATGAAGTTGGCTTTAGCTAGCCCAGCTAGGTTTCCAATCTCCCAACCTCATAACTTGCTACCAAGAAGCCATTTCGGGCTATCAATTCAAGGTCTATTAGTTATTTATACAAGCTAGCTACTACTCTATCTTAGCTGGCATGCCTGTTGGTAGACTTTAGAAAAGCAAGCATTTACTGATTATACTGAATAAAATTCACATTCCTTCAAATCTTTTATCCAGATTTGACCAGAGATGCATATTTAGTTTATTTAAAAAAAAGAACAACCAGTCAGGAGGATACAGGCAGTTCAAAAGGTATGCTTAGATATGGAGAAAAATAAGCATATTTACATAGAATTAAGCATAACGGTTATGGCTCTAGATTGCAGGACAAATGTGTTTCAGGTGTTTGAAAAATACAAAATTCTCCTTCCGGACCACCCCTCAGCCATCCACATGTACTTTGTGCCCCCTCATATTTTTGTGGTGCCCTGGTGTGTTTTGTGTGTACTTATGAGGTCTGATAAAGTTAGCAAACAAGAAAAGTATTGAATTAGTCTTGATCTTGGGAAGGTTGACACACACACACACACACACACACACACACACACACACACACACACACACACACAAGATCTATTGTTTCTACAGCACTGCGTTGCAACAGATAATCGGAAGTAGGCTGTACTATGCAGTCATTATTAGCATGTTTGATCAAGTTTAGCTAATTAATCCAGTTAATATGCTAATGAGGAATATCCATTTGAAAAGAAGTTGCGCTGTTAGATTTTTCATTGATATTCATCACATGCCTTTACATAGAACAATGCCACGGGCTTACTGATCAAGAAACACACACACACTGAATATGATAAAAGATAAAGAGCGCTTCATAGAAAGCAGAATAACTGCTGCAGTCAAGCGATAGCTGACACCACACACTCTCTAATTATCTGTGTCAAGTGCTGTTGACAATAAATGCATTATCTAATTTAAAGCTAGAATCCTTAATTGAAACAATAACAAAGCGACCTCCCTGCCCCTATTTTGCTAAAAAAAAACGAAGGGATTGTCACGTCCTGACCAGTAAAGGGGTCATTTGTCATTGTAGTATGGTCAGGGCGTGGCATGGGGTGTTGTTTTTGTGTGTTTTGGGGTTGGTTTATTTAGAGGGGATTGGTTCTAGTTTTCATTTTCTATGTTCTTTTTCCATGTGTGGCCGAGTATGGTTTCCAATGCAGCTCTTTTTTCCTTTGGGTTTGTGGGTGGTTGTTATCGGTATAGCCTATGTACCTTATGGAACTGGTTCGTCGTGTGTTTATTTTGTTTGAGTGTTCTCTCTAAATAAAGAAGGAAGATGAGCACTATACCCGCTGCGCCTTGGTCTGTCCCTTACGACGTATATGACAGGGATGTGTCACGTCCTGACCAGTAATAGGGGTTATTTGTTATTGTAGTTTGGTCTGGACGTGGCAGAGGGTATTTGTTTTATGTGGTTCGGGGTGGTTGTGTGTTTAGTGTTGTGTTTGATTTATTATTCCGGGCACTGGTCTATGTTAATGTATTTCTATGTTTAGTCTAGTTCTTTGTATTTCTATATTTAGTTAATTGGGGATTGGACTCTCAATTGGAGGCAGGTGTTTTCTAGTTGCCTCTGATTGAGGGTCCTATATATAGGTATGTGTTTGTTTTAGTGTTTTGTGGGAGATTGTGCTGTGTATAGCTTTCTGCCTTACTGGCCTGTTATTAGTCGTTGTGTTTTTTTTGTGTACGTTTTGGTTCACCTTCTTGTCCATTTAAATAAAAGAAGATGAGTGCACATTTCCCCGCTGCGTCTTGGTCCACTTTACCCTACGACAACCGTGACAGGATGGGGCTGGAGAAATGTAACCGCTCTCAAATTCGTAGAGAGCTCTATGGATGCGAGGACTGACCATCAATGATATCAAATGTATTAGGGCTGTAACGATTCACCGATATACATCGGTCCCCTGTGCAAATGTTTAAGGTATGAGTACATATGAGCCCAAACCGATCTAAATGAAGCATGCATTGATCAGAAAACCAATTAAAACATTCCAATTAGCAGGTTCACTAATGTTTTTAACTCCTATTGTTTTATTCAGAAAATACTTCTTATCTGTTGTGACTGAATTGATGCATCCTCCCCTTCAGTTCAGTAGCCTATTGAATTTATATGCATGTAACAGCATATGGCTGTAGTGGAGCAGGTTGAGAGCTTCAAGTATCTTGGTGTCTACATCACCAACAAACTATCATGGTCCAAACACACTAAGACAGTTGTGAAGAGGGCACGACAAAACCTATTCCCCCTCAGGAGACTGAAAAGATTTGGCATGGGTCCTCAGATCCTCAAAAGTTTCTGCAGCTGCACCATCGAGAGCATCCTGACTGGTTGCATCACTTCCTGGTATGGCAACTGCTCGGCCTCCGACCGCAAGGCACTACAGAGGGTAGTGCGTACGGCCCAGTACATCACTGGGGCCAAGCTTCCTGCCACCCAGGATCTCTATATCAGGCGGTGTCAGAGGAAGTCCCTAAAAATTGTCAAAGACTCCAGCCACCCTAGCCATAGACTGTTCTCTCTGCTACCGCATGGCAAGCGGTACCGGCGCGCCAAGTCAAGGTCCAAAAGGCTTCTTAACAGCTTCTACCCCAACACTCCTGAGCAGCTAATCAAAGGGCTACCCAGACCCCTTTGTTATGCTGCTGCTACTCTCTGTTTATAATCTATGCGTAGTCACTTTAACTCTACCTACATGTACATATTACCTCAATTACCTCAACTAACCGGTGCCCCCGCACATTGACTCTGTACCTGTACCCCCATATATAGCCTCGCTTGTTATTTTACTACTGCTGTTTAATTATTTTTTACTTTTATTCTATATTTTATATTTTCTGCTTATCTATTTTTACTTAAAACTTTTTTTTTCTTTTTTTTCTTAACTTCTTAAAGCATTGTTGTTTAAGGGGTTGTTGGTTAAAGTAAGTATTTCACTGTAAGGTATTTGGCGCAACTAAAAATGTATTTGATATTTCCGATATAATTCTTTACATACATTTAGGTTGGAGTTATTAAAACTGGTTTTTCAACCACTCCACAAATTTCTTGTTAACAAACTATAGTTTTGGCAAGTCGGTTAGGACACCAACTTAGTGCATGACACAAGTAATTTTTCCAACAATTGTTTACAGACAGATTATTTCACTTATAATTCACTGTATCACAATTTCAGTGGGTCAGAAGTTTACATACACTAAGTTGGCTGTGCCTTTAAACAGCTTGGAAAATTCCAGAAAATGGTGTCATGGCTTTAGAAGCTTCTGCTAGGCTAATTGACATCATTTGAGTCAATTGGAGGTGTACCTGTGGATGTATTTCAAGGCCTACCTTCAAACTCAGTACCTCTTTCTTTGACATCATGGAAAAATCAAAAGAAATCAGCCAAGACCTCAGAAAACAATTGTAGACCTCCACAAGTCTGGTTCATCCTGAACGCCATGGGACCACGCAGCTGCCATACAGCTTAGGAAGGATACGCGTTCTGTCTTCTAGAGATGAACGTCCTTTGGTGCGAAAAGTGCAAATCAATCCCAGAACAACAGCAAAGGACCTTGTGAAGATGCTGGAGGAAACAGGTACAAAAGTATCTATATCCACAGTAAAACGAGTCCTATATCAAACATAACCTGAGAGGCCGCTCAGCAAGGAAGAAGCCACTGCTCCAAAACCACCATAAAAAAGCCAGACTACGGTTTGCAACTGCACATGGGGACAAAGATCGTACTTCTTGAAGAAATGTCCTCTGGTCTGATGAAACAAAAATAGAATTGTTTGGCCATAATGACCATCGTTATGTTTGGAGGAAAAAGTGGGAGGCTTGCAAGCCGAAGAACACCTTCCCAACCGTGAAGCACAGGAGTGGCAGCATCATTTTGTGGGGGTGCTTTGCTGCAGGAGGGACTGGTGCACTTCACAAAATAGATGTCATCATGAGGGAGGAAAATTATGTAGATATATTGAAGCAACATCTGAAGACATTAGTCAGGAAGTTAAAGCTTGGTCGGAAATGGGTCTTCCAAATGGACAATGACCCCAAGCATACTTCCAAAGTTGTGGCAAAAATGGATTAAGGACAACAAAGTCAAGGTATTGGAGTGGCCATCACAAAGCCCTGACCTCAAACCTATAGAAAATTTGGGGTAGAACTGAATAAGCGTGTGCGAGCAAGGAGGCCTACAAAACCGGACTCAGTTACACCAGCACCGTCAGGAGGAATGGGCCAGAATTCACCCAACATGTTGTGGGAACATTGTGGAAGGCTATCTAAAACATTTGACCCAAGTTAAACAATTTAAAGGCAGTGCTACCAAATACTAATTGAGTGCAAGTAAACCTCTGACACACTGGGAATGTGATGAAAGAAATAAAAGCTGAAATAAATCATTCTCTCTACTGTTCTGACATTTCACATTCTTAAAATAAAGTTGTGATCCTAACTGACCTAAGACAGGGAATTTTTACTAGGATTAAATGTCAGGAATTGTGAAAAACTGAGTTTAAATGTATTTGGCTAAGGTGTATGTAAACTTCTAACTTCAACTGTATATAATTTGCAAACATTTCTAAAACCCTGTTTTTGCTTTGTCATTATGGGGTATTGTGTGTAGATTGATGAGGGGGAAAGAAATGATTACATCCATTTTAGAATAAGGTTGTAATGTAACAAAATGTGGAAAAAGTCAAGGGGTCTGAAAACTTTCTGAGTGCACTGTATAAGTCACTGATGCCCAAAGTGCGGGAAGCACAGCTGTGTGCGCAAACGAGAAGCCTGTTCTGATAGGCTATTCGTAAATATTGCACCTTCAGCATTCAGATGCTTGTAAAATGGCATTCCCAATGTCAAATCATAGGCTTTAGTTGTTGAGTGACAATGTAATTTGCTGGGTCATTGTTCCCAAATGCGCTGTAGATAATGGTGTTTTACCCAGTAGCGGTGCGTAGGTAAAATAACAGGGGAAGCCAAGCCCCCGCCCCCAGAAAGCCATATTACAACCTATATGTTGTGATAATTGCGTTGTTTGCACTATAACCTGTTAATTCATATGCCTTTGTTAGGTCTAAAGGCCGAGACAATAAGATAGTGGTAGAATAAATTGAACCACACCTTTTCTGTTTCATCACAAAACCAGATAGCGACCTCTCTCAGCTGAAGTCAACAAAGCATATTGCATGTACAGTAACAAACAGTTACATGACCTACAGCATGGTCAAGCAAGTTCATGTTTCCCACATTTTCGGACCACTAAACAACTATTGATTGAGAACCACAGAGAATTAACGCAAGTCGCAAAGAAAACAGGAGCTGCCTCCATTATTCCAGCACCATTTCAACTTCAACATTTCAACATCATCAAATCACCTCTGCTTAGTCTAATAGTGACAACTAAAAGATACCAAAAACAATTTAGTCCAATCAACGTAAGCCAAATATGATGTGGCTGTCCATGGTTCTGATTTGTGTGTGTGTGTGTGTGTGTGTGTGTGTGTGTGTGTGTGTGTGTGGTGTGTGTGTGTGTGTGTGTGTGTGTGTGTGTGTGTGTGTGTGTGTGTGTGCGTGTGCGTGTGTGTACGTGTACGCGCGTGCCCAAGTTGAAAAACATGTTGACTCACCCTACTTGTAGAGAAACGCCATCCTCCTCTCTTTCATGTTGATGAAACACTCTGACATACAGTACACGCTTTTAGTTTTTGTTGTCCTAGGCTACCTGGCTAAAATTCTTGCTCGCTAGCCTAACTTCCATTCACGGGCAACGTTAGCTAGTTAACATTAGCCTTCTACATCTAGCTACATATTGAACTTCCATCCTCAGGCCAGGGGCATAACACAACAATGTATTAATGGTTGGATCAGAATCGCCGTTATAATCATTGGCCAGTACGGAGAATTAAGTAAAACCATGAGTCCAAATCCCTGTCTCCATCCATTGCCAATTTAGGAAAGGGACTATTTTAGCTAGCTGGCTAGCTAGTCACCGGAGGACAACAACACAACGAGATGCAACAATTCAAGTTTTTCTGTCAATGACGTATGCTGTCAATGGGATTTGATAGGAGTGACGCCAAATCCAAACTGGCTTCCCTGGACACTTTTTTGTTTGGTGCGCCAGGACCATTCACAGTTGAGCTCGCTCAATTTAGCTCAATGCTGGATGGACATTTTTTTGAATACTTTTTTTTTTCTCAAGAGAGAACAAAATGCTCGCTGGCTTCCCTTGCATTTAATGCCTGGTGGCAACAATGTCATACTCGTTTGGACCAGACAGCATCAGATAGATGGCCTACATGTAGAGAGACAGAGAGGCGCTGTTTCCTTCGCTCGGTTGCTTTCTCCTGTGAGACACATTCAGCCTCTAACGAATTGAAGGATAATGATGAAACACAGAGAGAGAGACAAAATATGTAACATTTTTTTTTACATGATTATATATTTTTTGGTATTCGTGGCGTACATGAATACTGGTTTTACCGGAGTTTTACCGGAGTTGTGTAGCCTACCGGAATGGGACGCAACTCACATCTGATTGATATAATTATGGACATAGTACTAGTTCAAAACATTTTCAATGTGCAAAAATGACAAGTTCATCAGTGGGTGATTTCCGATAAAAAGTGAAGGGACAAATAACATACATTCTCCGCATCCCTAATCTGGTAAGAGGGGTGGTAGATGCTCAGTCTGCCCAATGGCTCAGCTCAGGTCCCTACACAGACCATTGACACACACGTACACACACACACGCACACATATGCACGCACACTAACAGAGGGCCACTCAGTTTAGAGAAGTAATTTCAGACAGGTCCGGCTCAGAGGCCCAGCTCCTGATCTCCCTTCAGCAGCAGATATTCATTTCAAATGGAAAATGAATGTGTTCCTTCAACAACAACAAAAAAAGTGAATCAAACCGAATCGCATCAATTCGTTGCTCTAATCAAACCCCGAATCACACCGAATCACGTCAAACTAAAACGTATCGTTCCTGTATCGGAGCCCATGCATTCTAGATGCGTAACAAATCGTTCATGAAAGGAGAGATGTACTTCCCTAAAATGTTTTGAGGCTATATAGTGTTTGCTTACATTTACGTTGTTTACAAACAATGTGGAGTAAAACAAGCTTACGGTTGGGGTTCTGATGGGGTACGACAGTTGAACTCCGCTCATGAGGCATTTCTAAGTTATATTCTGCAAGAATATATTGGTAAATATTATTAATTTATACATCCGGAAATGGATGTAGCAACTAAGGATTCTAGCTTCAAGATGGAGGGTCCATAAGTATCTAAAAGGACAAGCACCCTGTTTTGTCAAATGATCTAGGATTAAATAAAGAAAGTCCATATTTTGATTGTAATATACTGAATGGATGGTGTAAATGATTAGGTTCATCGTTAGGAATGGTTAGCGGAAACATTAGAAGCACAGCGGGAGAGCTTCTACAATATGTGTAATGATCCCAGGAGGAGGTGGACTTAGTACCACTGAACAGATCAACACAGGTATATAAACACAGCCCATTACATTTCCCACAGTCCTGGTTGGTTGGTAATGGATGTTTAGGAGAGGTGTAATGATACACACACCCTATCATTAAGGGTGGGTGTGTGTGTGTGTGTGTGTGTGTGTGTGTGTGTGTGTGTGGTGTGTGTGTGTGTGTGTGTGTGTGTGTGTGTGTGTGTGTGTGTGTGTGTGTGTGTGTGTGTGTGTGTGTGTGTGTGTGTGTGTGTGTGTGTGTGTGTGTGTGTGTGTGTGTGTGTGTGTGTGTGTGTGTGTGTGTGTGTGGATTCACAAGACCAAACAGAGACGTAAGAGCACCTAAGTGTTGTTTAGACGTAAACACGGATGCCTAATGCTAAACTCTGGCCAGACGCAGAGAGGAAGACATTGGCAGACGCAAGTGCTACCCAAACCTTCAACTAGGGGACCACCTGACAGTCTGGACACTGATCCAGCTAATCAAGGGCTTTGTGATGAGGTCATCAGTGCGTTTGTGCAGGGCTAGAACCAAAAGTGTGCGATGTCTGGTGGACCTCTGCGACAGGGTTGAGGGAGCAATGACACAGACCAGTCAAAACGGATCACCTTGACACATCACTCACGCCTCTATGCTGTCTGTCACTTCGTTGTCATCTTGTCATTTCTTGTTACATCACCGTGGTGTG
The DNA here is from genome assembly GCF_965601325.2 of Salmo salar. Taxonomy (NCBI): domain Eukaryota; kingdom Metazoa; phylum Chordata; class Actinopteri; order Salmoniformes; family Salmonidae; genus Salmo; species Salmo salar. Next base: position 13,209,506 of record NC_138299.1, on the reverse strand, counting down.
ATTGGGTGTGTGTGGGGTGCGGGCTATTTGGGTGACTTTCAAAGCTCTTTGTTCCAGTTTCTCTGAACAGTAACCATGAGAACATCTCGAAGAGAGAAGAGTGGAGAAGACGGGAGGGGAGGAGAGGAGGGGAGGGGAGGAGGGGAAGAGAGATTGTGTGACATTACTTAAAGATCATATCTGATTGTAAACCAGCCCTGCTACACAACCAACCTATCTACGGTATTACTGATGAGGAGCTCACTGTAACTGGTTCTCACACACAGAGTGAGTGCTAAACGGCCCTCTTGGACTGCGTGTCTGAGTGTGAGAAGAACCAACAATGTGATGAGTGTGTCAATGACATGACTGGTCTATGCCCTTCCTCTCTTTCAATCTCTCTTTCTCAAGCTCTCGGTCTCTGTCACACGCACGCTAACCTCCTCTCTCCCTCCCCAGTATGTCGTTGCTGAACCATGACTGCAGGCCCAGCTGTGTGATGCTGTTTGAGGGGGAAACACTCCACCTCCGAGCCGTCAGAGACATGCAACCTGCTGAGGAGGTACGGTGCGTGATTTTGGTCGACTTGAGGCAGGATGCAAATAAAAACGGTGACCTCTCTCTGTCCCTTTCTCTCATTCGCTCTCGCTCTCTGTGTCTCTCTCTCTCTCTCTCTTCTCTCTCTCTCTCTCTCTCTACCTAGTTGACTATTAGTTACATCGGTACGTTGGCTCCTACCAGAGACAGACGGACTCAGCTAGAGGAGCAGTACCATTTCACCTGCCAGTGTCAACGATGCACCACTGCAGACATGGTAAGACCACAGCCACACACACAAACGCACATGCTGTTCACTGTGTCAGCGTGGTCTCGGTGTGTGACCACTGAAGCCCGTCGTGCGCCTGTGTACCTGCGGCTTTCTCGTCTCCTCCTCTCACTCTGTCGTCCCTTCTTATTTCCCCGCTCTCCTCGCCCTCTCTTTCATGCTCTGCCTCTTCTCGCCCTCTCTCCCTCCGCCTGTCTCTACGTTCCCCGTCCTTATCAGGGGAAGAGGAAAAATAATACATCCACCACTTTCTACTTCAATACCGATCTCCATCCGTCTTATTCTCCCTCTCTCGCTCTCTCCTTATCTTTCAATCTGTCAGTCGTCCACCATCCCTCTCCACCCCCCCCCCCCTTTCCCTCCACCTTCTCCCCCTCTGCCTTCCACCTGTCAGCTCTGAGGCATGCTGTGGACTTGAACCAGCTTCTTATGACACAGAGTCAGTGCTCTCTAGACGTTTTGATTGGCTGCTTTCAATTTTCACTCTGCTATTAATGAACATGTGATTGACCTGACATTTATTCAGCTCTCTCTCTCACACGTATACTCATGCACACACACACACACACACACACACACACACACACACACACACACACACACACACACACACACACACACACACACACACACACACACACACACACACACAGCTCTCTCATAAACAGATAATGATCTAGTATCAACAGTATGCCAGTTGTAATTTCACGGCCTGTTCAGCTTTCTGCCTTAGTAATTAACACATTCACTTTATCAGCATAATAAAGTGTTTGTGTGAATGTGAGGATAAAGACATTTCTTTTCACAAGACAAATAGCATTCTCACTCCAAGGAGCAGCAAGACATAGAGAAGTAGTCATTTCTTCCTCTCTGACCTATGTAAATTGGAAACCACATATCCTGAGGCTGCATTTATTGTAGCTGGGGATTTTAGCAAGGCTAATGTGAAACAAGACTCCCTAAAATTTATCAGCATATCGAATGCGTGACCTGGGCTGGCAAAATTCTGGATCAAATCAAATTTATTTATATAGCCCTCTTACATCAGCTGATATCTCAAAGTGCTGTACAGAAACCCAGCCTAAAACCCCAAACAGCAAGCAATGCAGGTGTAGAAGCAAGGTGGCTAGGAAAAACTCCCTAGAAAGGCCAGAACCTAGGAAGAAACCTAGAGAGGAACCAGGCTATGAGGGGTGGCCAGTCCTCTTCTGGCTGTGCCGGGTGGAGATTATAACAGAACATGGCCAAGATGTTCAAATGTTCATAAATGACCAGCATGGTCAAATAATAATAATCACAGTTGTCGAGGGTGCAACAAGTCAGCACCTCAAGAGTAAATGTCAGTTGACTTTTCATAGCCGACCATTGGGAGTATCTCTACCACTCCTGCTGTCTCTAGAGAGTTGAAGACAGCAGGTCTGGGACAGGTAGCACGTCCGGTGAACAGGTCAGGGTTCCATAGCCGCAGGCAGAACAGTTGAAACTGGAGCAGCAGCACGGCCAGGTGGACTGGGGACAGCAAGGAGTCATCATGTCAGGTAGTCCTGAGGCATGGTCCTAGGGCTCAGGTCCTCCGAGAGAGAGAAAGAAAGAAAGAGAGAAAGAGAGAATTAGAGAGAGCGTACTTAAATTCACACAGGACACCGGATAAGACAGGAGAAATACTCCAGATATAACAGACTGACCCGAGCCCCCCGACACATAAACTACTGCAGCATAAATACTGGAGGCTGAGACAGGGAAGGGTCAGGAGACATTACGTTACCCCCGGACAGGGCCAAACAGGAAGGATATAACCCCACCCACTTTGCCAAAGCACAGCCCCCACACCACTAGAGGGATATCTTCCATCACCAACTTACCATCCTGAGACAAGGTCGAGTATAGCCCACAAAGATCTCCGCCACGGCACAACCCAAGGGGGGGCGCCAACCCAGACAGGAAGACCACGTCAGTGACTCAACCCACTCAAGTGACGCACCCCTCCTAGGGACGGCATGGAAGAACACCAATAAGCCAGTGACTCAGCCCCTGTAATAGGGTTAGAGGCAGAGAATCCCAGTGGAGAGAGGGGAACCGGCCAGGCAGAGACAGCAAGGGCGGTTCGTTGCTCCAGAGCCTTTCCGTTCACCTTCACACTCCTGGGCCAGACTACACTCAATCATAGGACCGACTGAAGAGATGAGTCTTCAGTAAAGACTTAAAGGTTGAGACCGAGTCTGCATCTCTCACATGGGTAGGCAGACCATTCCATAAAAATGGAGCTCTATAGGAGAAAGCCCTGCCTCCAGCTGTTTGCTTAGAAATTCTAGGGACAATTAGGAGGCCTGCGTCTTGTGACCGTAGCGTACGTGTAGGTATGTACGGTTGGATCATTGCTACTCTAACTTCCGCGACGCATTCAAAGCCCTCCCTCGCCCTCCTTTCGGCAAATCTGACCACGACTCCATTTTGTTGCTCCCAGCCTATAGACAGAAAATAAAACAGGAAACGCCCATGCTCAGGTCTGTTCAACGCTGGTCCGACCAATCTGATACCATGCTTCAAGATTGCTTCGATCACGTGGACTGGGATATGTTCCGGATAGCGTCGAACAACAACATTGATGTATTCGCTGATTTGGTGAGCGAGTTTACTAGCAAGTGCATCGGTGATGTTGTACCCACGGCGACTATTAAAACCTTCCCCAACCAGAAACCGTGGATAGATGGCAGCATTCGCGCAAAACTGAAAGCTCGAACCACTGCTTTTAATCAGGGCAAGGCGACCGGGAACATGACCGAATACAAACAGTGTAGCTATTCCCTCCGCAAGGCAATCAAACAAGCTAAGCATCAGTATAGAGACAAAGTAGAGTCGCAGTTCAACGGCTCAGACACAAGAGGTATGTGGCAGGGTCTACAGTCAATCACGGACTACAAAAAGAAAACCAGCCCTGTCGCAGACCCCAATGTCTTGCTCCCAGACAAACTAAACAACTTCTTTGCTCGCTTTGAGGACAATACAGTGCCACCGACACAGCCCGCTACCAAAACCTGCAGGCTCTCCTTCACCGCAGCCAACGTGAGTAAAACATTTAAACCCTCACAAGGCTGCCGGCCCAGACGGCATCCCTAGCCGCATCCTCAGAGCATGCGCAGACTAGTTGGCTGGTGTGTTTACAGACATATTCAATCAATCTCTATCCCAGTCTGCTGTTCCCACATGCTTCAAGAGGGCCACCATTGTTCCTGTTCCCAAGAAAGCTAAGGTAACTGAGCTAAACGACTATCGCCCCTTGGCACTCACTTCCGTCATCATGAAGTGCTTTGAGAGATTAGTGAAGGATCATATCACCTCCACCCTACCTGACACCCTAGACCCACTCCAATTTGCTTACCGCCCCAATAGGTCTACAGACGATGCAATCGCAATCACACTGCACACTGCCCTATCCCATCTGGACAAGAGGAATACCTATGTAAGAATGCTGTTCATCGACTACAGCTCAGCATTTATTAACACCATAGTACCCTCCAAACTCGTCATTAAGCTCGAGGCCCTGGGTCTCGACCCCGCCCTTTAGCAACTGGGTCCTGGACTTTCTAACAGGACGCCCCAAGGTGGTGGGGGTAGGAAACAACATCTCCACCCCGCTGATCCTCAACACTGGGGCCCCACAAGGGTATGTTCTCAGCCCTCTCCTGTACTCCTTGTTCACCCATGACTGCGTGGCCATGCACGCCTCCAACTCAATCATCAAGTTTGCAGACGACACTACAGTGGTAGGCTTGATTACCAACAACGACGAGACAGCCTACAGGGAGGAGGTGAGGAGTGTGGTGTCAGGAAAATAACTTCACACTGAACGTCAACAAAACAAAGGAGATGATCGTGGACTTCAGGAAACAGCAGAGGGAGCACCCCCCTATCCATATCAACGGGACAGTAGTGGAGAAGGTGGAAAGTTTTAAGTTCCTCGGCGTACACATCACGGACTACCTGAAATGGTCCACCCACACAGACAGCGTGGTGAAGAAGGCGCAACAGTGCCTCTTCAACCTCAGGAGGCTGAAGGAATTTGGCTTGTCACCAAAATCACTCACAAACTTTTACAGATGCACAATCGAGAGCATCCTGTTGGGCTGTATCACCGCCTGGTACGGCAACTGCTCCGCCAACAACCATAAGGCTCTCCAGAGGATAGTGAGGTCTGCACAACGCATCACCGGGGGCAAACTACCTGCCCTCCAGGACACCTAAACCACCCGATGTCACAGGAAGGCCAAAAAGATCATCAAGGACAACAACCACCCGAGCCACTGCCTGTTCACCCCGCTATCATCCAGAAGGCGAGGTCAGTACAGGTGGATCAAAGCTGGGACCGAGAGACTGAAAAACAGCTTCTATCTCAAGGCCATCAGACTGTTAAACAGTCATCACTGACATTGAGTGGCTGCTGCCAACATACTGACTCAAATCTCTAGCCACTTTAATAATTATAATTATGTATAATTATGTATCACTAGTCACTTTAAACAATGCCACTTTATATAATGTTTACATACCCTACATTACGCATCTCATATGTATATACTGTACTCTATACCATCTACTGCATCTTGCCTATGCCGTTCGGTCATCGCTCATCCATATATTTATATGTTCATATTCTTATTCATTCCTTTACACTTGTGTGTAAAAGGTAGTTGTTGTGAAATTGTTAGATTACTTGTTAGATATTACTGCATTGTTGGAACTAGAAGCACAAGCATTTCTCTACACTCGCATTAACATCTGCTAACCATGTGTATGTGACCAATACAATTTGATTTGATTTGATCTCTCTCTCTCACACACACACACACACACACACATACGCTCCCACCACCCATGAAAGGCTGTAATTAAGAAGTATAATTTCATGCTCCAAGGCCATCTCCAGGCCACGGAGACTAGGCTGGGATGTGCAATGGAGTCGAGGTATTAAAACGATGGAAGTGAGGAGATGGAGAGAGTGAAAGAGGACAGGAAGAAGGCAGGGAGAAGAAAGAGGGTGTAGATTGAACAGTGTTTTCTATAATGATCCCTGGTGAATCATACACAGGACCACCCAGCTCATCATCTATCTCAGTGTAGTGATTGAAGTGTAGCAGCTGGAGCAGGGCTTGAACCAGCAACGCCAGACAGTGCATTACAGCCAGTCCTCTTGGTAGAAGCTGGTGTGAGGGATCAGAAGAACACGCATCTCCAGGGTATTCATTGATGGATAGTGATTTGATTTGCCCAAGTTGTTTCTCTCGCTCATTCCTTCTCTACCCCCCCCCCCCTTCTCTCCTGATCTCTCTCTCTTGTTCTCTCTTATCTCTCACCCTCTCCCTATTTTCTATCAGAAAAAGCTTTTCAATCTACTGGAAAGTTGGCTTTTGAGATTGACTCGTATTGTCTTCCTCAGTCTTTGTAGTGTGTGTGTGTGTGTGAGTGTGTGTGTGTGTGTGTAGTGATGTGATGCCTAAGGCTTGCAGGCAGATCTCTTTGTGAGCTATTGTTCACCTGCACAGAGAAACACTAACAGTAGCCAGCAGTGCTGTCACACAGAGATTTATTGTAGGAGGCACAAAAAAAACAACGCCTCACTATAATACGTCTACACACACACACACCTTAAAAGCCTTGATTTGCATAATGTTTGGCTTCAGAAGCTGCCACTTGGCAGACACTGCAATTAACAACATTCAAGACACAAGGCATGATGGGATTTCTTCTGAGTCAACATCAATGTAATCTGTCCCCAAAGCCTGTCACACACATACATACACACGCACTGACCAAAGCAGTAGAGAAGCATACGTGTTGTCTCTGATCACATTCTCATGTCGCCAATCCCACTGACAGGCTGCAAACCACGCACGCACGCACGCACGCACCCACACACACACACACACACACACACACCACACACACACACACACACACACACACACACACCCCCGAGCAAGCACAGAGACAAGCACAGCAGGACACACACTGCAGACATCATTATCAGCAACTTCCATTGTTCTTCCCTGAGAGAATGACAATCACCGGCATCCTCTTTCTCTGCCTTTCTCTACCTCTCTTTCACAACCTCTCCCCTACTTTTGTCCTGTCTCCCTCACTTTCTCTCCCTTTCTCTACCTCTCTTTCACGGCCTCTCCCCTACTCTCGTCCTGTCTCCCTCACTTTCTCTACCTCTCTTTCACAACCTCTCCCCTACTCTTGTCCTGTCTCCCTCACTTTCTCTCCCTTTCTCTACCTCTCTTTCACGGCCTCTCCCCTACTCTCGTCCTGTCTCCCTCACTTTCTCTACCTCTCTTTCACAACCTCTCCCCTACTCTCGTCCTGTCTCCCTCAATTTCTCTACCTCTCTTTCACAACCTCTCCCCTACTCTCGTCCTGTCTCCCTCACTTTCTCTCGCCTCTCTCCATCCCTGGTTCCTTCTCCCTACTTGTCTCTCCTCCCTATCTCCCTTTCTTTCTTTCTTTCTTTCTCTCCCTCCCTCTCTCTTTCCATGGTCAATAGCTCATTAGGTGTGGCTAGGGCTGTGGCGGTCATGACATTTTGTCAGCCGGTTATTGTCATGCAAAAGACCGCCGGTCTCACAGTAATTGACAATTCATTAACATAAACACGTTTAGCATACAAACCACTGATGCACGCCTTTGGAACATCTACATTTTTTAAAAGTCTAATAAATCAATTTAATATACACCATCACAATAAATCCCTTACTTATTTTAGTGAGGTCTAAAGAAACATTATGATATTAAGAAAATGGATTTCAGAAGAACAGAACAGGAGTTGTCCTACTGTATGTTATCTGGCTATTCTCCATTGTTAATTTAGCTGACAAGATACGCTTATAAGTCCCATATGTTTGCAGTCCCATATGAAATGGCTATAATGAGTGTAAAAGTGATCAGGCTTTGAAACAACATCTACAGCAACCATATTTTCCACTGTTTCAACCTGCTGTTAAACTAATAAGTGTTTGATGTGATTTTTTAGTATTTGCATTAATGTCAGAGTGGTTAGAGAGACAATAGAGCCCAGAGTACCAGGCCATTAGGACCTGATGGTAGTTAGCAAGTTGGGTACCACCAACACATGTCCAGAGTACTTAAAAGGAGATTTCCTGGGACACTACGGTCACAAGGAATTATACTGCGGTCATGACTGCCGTCGTGGCAGTAATATGGTCACCGCGACAGCCCTAGGTTTAACACCGGTCTCTATGATATATATCACGTTGGGGTTAAGGTTCACTAAACACTGGTAATTGTAACGGACTCAAACTAGTCAGAGGATCATGCACATATGAGTTGTTGTTTCTGTCTGTCAAACTAGACAAAGGAACACGATCATTCTGGCAGCTCCCTCTCTTTCTGCATTCGTCTATGACGCTTTCAGAAGACACACACAGCACTGGGTGATGAATATTGCAAAGCTGACACGCATCGATGTCAGTTCAAAAACAGGGAAGCAGGCCTGGGGATTTTAGCTGTCGCCTCTTATCTTCTTTGTGTGTGTGTGTGCGTGCGTGCGTGCGTTTTTTGTTCAGCGTAAGCTAGCAGGTACTCAGCACTACCTTCTCTCTCTTGTGTGTTTGCAGCCAGGCTCTAGTTTGGTAACATTTTTACAATACATCATTACTTCAGTAAAATGAGTCCCACGCAAGGGCTGTTGCGTTGACCATATTACCGCGACACTGGCAGTCATGAGTCAGGACCGTAGTAAAATTCTACGTGACCATCGAGTCAAGGTGATCTTGTCTCATGCACTCCGGACATGCGTTAGTAGTACCCAACTCGCTAACGGTTACCAGGTCTCAGGGCTCTATTGTCCCTCTATGAATGCAAATGATATCATCAAAACGGTTTGCGCCTTTTAAAACTCACCTCACTATGATGGAGCAATTGGAAGAAAGAAGAAACAGTTTGAAAACTGAGTGGGAAAACGTGTCATTGTGTATGCTGTTTCAAAGCCTAACACAACGAAATGGGCAGCGCTAATGATGAATAATTCAAAACAGCCATATGCATATTAGGGCTTATGCATAAACATAGGCCTATATATGAACCCAAAACTGAAAGAAAACCTGAATTAAATTAATGGTTGTGCTGTTATACAATGCGTAGCCTACCGCATATTACACACAACTGAATGACATAAAAATAAATATACAGATTTAATGTCTTTGGTACATAATTGCTCTAGCCTAAATGAAACAAATTCAGATTTAGCCTACAAGTATAGTGAATTTGTATTTGGTTGTCATAATTCATAGGCCGACATATTTACCTTTTATCTACAGAACATCTCACCCCTGTGCGTTTCCGTCTCCTCCCCTCTCCTACATTCATTTTTCGAGCCGCGCAGAGAGAGAGGGGCTGTCAACAGTTTAATGAAATATGTTTCATTGTGATGTTCCCGAACAGATTTCACTTGTTTTCCCAATATTAAGCACTGGGTAGCTGCAGGAACAGGGTTGGAGAGCCCATGGCATACATAGTTTGGGCGTAATATCACTTGTCGCACAGCGAGAGGTTGCATGCTCCTCAAACAGTGGTTGACGCATGGAGTGAAATAACCTGAGTAGCCTACATATGTGGGAAATGAACAAGCGGGAAAGTGGCCTCCGTTCGCTATAGGAGTGCATACAGATATAACATGTATTTTTTTCCTGCCCATTTGATAATGGACCTATCTAAATCTAAACCAATGTTACATATTAGTAAATAAAATTGAATTTGCCTATAGTCTGTTGGGTGAAAATATGATCACTTGATGAGAGAACAGGGTGTGCAACCTGACCCAAGGAACCTAGTTCCAGTTTTTTTTTTGTGCCTTTGTCAAATCATCAATAGCCTATAGTGGCATCATGCAGCCCATATATGTTTTGAATTCTAAGGCGTTCTAAGGTTTGTATTATTCACAACTGAAGTTGCCAAATGACTTTAAATCAAGCGTATCGGACCTGTTTCAAATGGTCACTTTTACACTCCACACAGCCATACAGTAGGCCAACTCATATTCTGTTCATCTGAAATACATTTTTTTCATATCATAATATTTCTTTAGACCTGCCTAAAATAAATCCTGGATTTATTGTGATGGTGTATATTAAATTGATTTATGAAAAAAAAAAAAAAAATTAAAGTATATGTTATTAAGGCGCCCATCAGCGGCTTGTATGCGAGGAGACCTGGAGATGCTGAACATGATTCATTAAACATTTCATGACCACAGCCCCGTTGGGAACGCCACAGCCCCGTTCCCAAATACCAAAACCTTCTCAATATTTGGTCCAACTGACACTGTAGTGTTAGTCTCCATAATGTAGGGAGTCACCCCCACACCATGGAAAGAGCTCTGAAACACAGATGATCATTTAATATGAAGCAGCTATACGGTGCCCGGTTCTGACTGTGGCTGTCAGTGTCTGTTATTGTCCTCTTTACACTAGCAGGCCTAGAGCAGCTTTACACACACCCACACACACACACACACACAAATTGCTTGGGTTCGCCGTGTCCACAGATAGTCAGTATTGTGGTTCTGGGCTTTGACACCTGCTGACAGCCTCGGCTTTGAGAAAGAAGTAGAGAGTGGGAAGGATAGAGGGAGAGAGAGACAAGAGGATGGAGAGAAATAGGCTAAGATGCGTTCTGCCTGCAGTGTATGGTGGTGATGACAAGCTACCGTGAGCTCTCAGCCAAGCTACAGTGAGCTCCAAGTTAACATACAGCCAGTGTTTTCCCATTAGTCCACAATTGTTTGCAGAATTGTTTTGCATTTTCCATTTTCAGTTGTCCTTCAAGACCCATTTCAGCACATAAAACATTTTTTTTTACTAAGTCTGTCAACCTTGAGTGCCACAGGGGACTGCTATCTGGACATTCTTAAATAGTAGTAAATAGTTTATAGTAATAGATTATATATAGTCGAAAGTTCTGAAGAAGCACTCTGAGTACCACAATGATAGTGTTTTGATCATGTTTATGTTTATATGACATTTATAAGCAGCTAGCCTTTCTTCAACATCTCCAATTTAAGCCTACTAGAAAGCGTGTGCCCTCAGGCCTGGAGGGAAGCAAAAGTTATTCCGCTACCCAAGAATAGTAAAGCCCCATTTACTGGCTCAAATAGCAAACCAATCAACCTGTTACCAACCATTAGTTAACTTCTGGAAAAATTGTGTTTGACCAGATACAATGCTATTTTACAGTAAACAAATGATCTACAGATTTTCAGCATGCTTATAGGGAAGGACATTCAGCAAGCACAGCACTTACACAAATGACTAATTATTGGCTGAGAGAAATTGATGATAGAATGGGTGTTTTGTTAGACTTCAGTGCGGCTTTTGACATTTTAGATCATAGTCTGCTGCTGGAAAAACGTATGTGTTATGGCTTTATAACCCCTGCTATATTGTAGATAAAGAGTAAAGATAACAGAACACAGAGGGCGTTCTTTAATGGAAGCCTTTCCAACAAAGTCCAGGTAGAATCTGGAATTCCCCAGGGTAGCTGTTTAGGCCCCTTACTTTTTTCAATCTTTACTAACAACATGCCACTGGTTTTGAGTAAAGCCAGTGTGTCTATGTATGCGGATGACTCAACACTATACACGTCAGCTACTACAGCAACTGACATGACTGCAACACTTAACAAAGGGCTGCAGGTAGTTTCGGTATGGTGGCAAGGAATAAGTTAGTCCTAAATATTTCTAAAACTAAAAGCATTGCATTTGGGACAAATCATTCACTAAACCCTAAACCTCAACTACATCTCGTAATGAATAATGTGGATATTGAGCAAGTTGAGGTGAATAAACTGCTTGGAGTTTCCATGGATTGTAAACTGTCATGGTCAAACATGTTGATACAACAGTAGCTAAGATGGGGAGAAGTCTGTCCATAATAAAGCGCTACTCTGCCATCTAAACAACACTATCAACAAGGCAGGTCCTACAGGCACTAGTTTTGTCGCACCTGGACTACTGTTCAGTAGTGTGGTCAGGTGCCACAAAGAGGGACTTAGGAAAATTGCAGTTGGTTCAGAACAGGGCAGCATGGGTGGCCCTTAAATGTACACGGAGAGCTAACATTAATGATATGCATGTCAATCTCTCATGGCTCAAAGGGGAAGAGAGATTGTCATCACTACTTATTTTTGTAAGAAGTGTTGACAAGCTGAATGTAACAGTACTATATAGAGCCATGACTACATGGAACTCTATTCCACATCAGGTAACTGATGCAAGCAGAGGAATCAGATTGAAAAAAAAACAGGTAAAAATACACCTTATGGAACAGCGGGGACTGTGAAGAGACACAAAAGTACAGACACGCGTACATTGTAATATTGTTGTACGGTGGTATTATACATGTTGTATTGTAGATATGTAGTGGTGTAATAATGTTTTATGATGTACTGTTTTATCTTTTGTTTTATATGTAATGTAAGTGTTTTCATGTGTTTGGACCCCAGGAAGACTAGCTGCTGCCATGGGGATCCCTAATAAATACAAATGCGAACACTAACTGTCCCATGATGCTAACAGCATGTATTGTAACTATATGGTCCCTGACCCTCTCTCCTCTCTCCATGGCCAGGACCCCGTGATGCTGTGTGGGGAGGAGAAGGCCTGGACCCCACTGAGAGAAGCCATCCCCACGTTGGAGAACTGGCAGACACAGGCTTGTATCCTTTACACAAGAATCACCCACGATCAATATGTCACAAATATGCGCTCGCACACACACACAGACGCGAACACACACACACCACATCTCACCCGTCCATTTTATGCTCTCTGTTTTAGTCCAGTCATAATTATCTCTGTTACTCTAGTGCTCTCTCTCCCTCTCCTCCTGCTCTTTCTTTCTCCCTCTACTCCCGCTCTCTCTTTCTTTCTCCCTCTCCTCCCGCTCTCTCTTTCTTTCTCCCTCTCCTCCCGCTCTCTCTTTCTTTCTCCCTCTCCTCCCGCTCTCTCTTTCTTTCTCCCTCTCCTCCCGCTCTCTCTTTCTAACCCTCTCCTCCCGCACTCTCTTTCTTTCTCCCTCTCCTCCCGCTCTCTCTTTCTTTCTCCCTCTCCTCCCGCTCTCTCTTTCTTTCTCCCTCTCCTCCCGCTCTCTCTTTCTTTCTCCCTCTCCTCCCGCTCTCTCTTTCTTTCTCCCTCTCCTCCCGCTCTCTCTTTCTTCCCCCTCTCCTCCCGCTGTCTCTTTCTTTCTCCCTCTCCTCCCGCTGTCTCTTTCTTTCTCCCTCTCCTCCCGCTCTCTCTTTCTTTCTCCCTCTCCTCCCGCTCTCTCTTTCTTCCCCCTCTCCTCCCGCTGTCTCTTTCTTTCTCCCTCTCCTCCCGCTGTCTCTTTCTTTCTCCCTCTTCTCCCGCTCTTTCTTTCTCCCTCTCCTCCCGCTCTTTCTTTCTCCCTCTTCTCCCGCTCTCTCTTTCTTTCTCCCACTCCTCCCGCTCTCTTTCTTTCTCCCTCTCCTCCCACTCTCTCTTTCTTTCTCCCTCTCCTCCCGCTGTCTCTTTCTTTCTCCCTCTCCTTCCGCTCTCTCTTTCTTCCCCCTCTCCTCCCGCTCTCTCTTTCTTTCTCCCTCTCCTCCCGCTGTCTCTTTCTTTCTCCCTCTCCTCCCGCTCTTTCTTTCTCCCTCTTCTCCCGCTCTCTCTTTCTTTCTCCCACTCCTCCCGCTCTCTTTCTTTCTCCCTCTCCTCCCGCTGTCTCTTTCTTTCTCCCTCTCCTCCCGCTCTCTCTTTCTTCCCCCTCTCCTCCCGCTCTCTCTTTCTTTCTCCCTCTCCTCCCTCTGTCTCTTTCTTTCTCCCTCTCCTCCCGCTCTCTCTTTCTTCCCCCTCTCCTCCCGCTCTCTCTTTCTTTCTCCCTCTCCTCCCTCTGTCTCTTTCTTTCTCCCTCTCCTCCCGCTCTCTCTTTCTTCCCCCTCTCCTCCCGCTCTCTCTTTCTTTCTCCCTCTCCTCCCGCTGTCTCTTTCTTTCTCCCTCTCCTCCCGCTCTCTCTTTCTTCCCCCTCTCCTCCCGCTCTCTCTTTCTTTCTCCCTCTCCTCCCGCTCTCTTTCCCCCTCTCCTTCCGCTGTCTCTTTCTCCCTCTCCTCCTGCTCTCTTTCTTCCCCCTCTCCTCCCGCTCTCTCTTTCTCCCTCTCCTCCTGCTCTCTCTTTCTCCCTCTCCCTCTCCTCTCCTCTCCTCCCTCTTTCTTTCTCCCTCTCTTCCCGCTCTCTCTTTCTCCCTCTCTTTCTTTCTCCCTCTCCTCCCGCTCTCTCTTTCTCCCTCTCCATCCTCTCTTTCTGGTGTGCCCTTAACTCTGTCTCCAGGCTGGAATGAGCTCTTATATGAGTGTAGTTCTCTGCTGGATCCATTGGATGGCGATGTCCCTGCAGTCCCTGATTGTAATGTGTACCGTCTCCGGGTGACTGACTTAGCCCTGGACGCCTGCATCAACCTGGCCGCATGGGACACAGCACTGGCCTATGGCACCATCACCCTGGAGCCTTACAGGTGGGTGTGTGAGTCTGAGTGTGTGTGATCTGAATGTCAGAAATGACATGTTGTGTAAAGTGAGTAAAAGTGGTAAGTCTGTGTGTTGTAGCCAATGTCATCGAGTGAACCATGATACACTCTGCTCCGTATTGCATGGTTACACTGTTTCAGTCTCTGGCAGACATTAAACACACAGAGAAATTCATACAATGAAAGCATATCCAAACGCACTTCAGCCCAGCTTGAACAAAAAGGGGAATCAATCAATCGACTGACGCACTTGATAATCAAAAAAAAAGATGTCCTTAGCCCAGGACACTTCCACATGTGACTATCCCAAAAGGGAGCGCTCTGTGTCTGCATTGATCTTTGTGTTTAAACGGGACCAAACAGACAGGCTCGCGTTTCGGCTTAAGATGCCTTGCCTTCATCAGTGCCTGATATTGGATTGATCAGAGATAACACACTTTTATTTATCTTTCTTTGTGTCATTTGTAAGCATACTTACTGTACGGATGCACTCGGGTAAACGTGTAAAAAAAAAGTCAGACAGTGCTTTTGTTATTTGGCAACTGGTGTGGCAAGTTTGGAACAATACGCAAGACTGGTTTGATTCTGTGTTAGGGGGAATCACAAAAGACGCAGGGCCTTTTGGCAGCTTGGCATCTTAAAACCAAATCTCTAACATGTTACATCAGATGCTACATCCAAGATCATGCTACAACCAAGATCATGCTATATCCAAGATCATGCTATATCCGATGACACTGGGTTGAAGTATTCTCTCTCTGTATCTTTCTAAAATGAAGGGGGGAAATATAGTGAAAGGGGGAACAGGATTAAGAGAACACAGGATCATTTTGATCTGGATTAAATTATTTGAAAAAAACTGGGCCCAGGGCATTAGCATATATATATATATATAACAACTCTAGTAGACGAAGCTAGCCCACAAAATATCTGATAATTTTTACACATAGGACGTAACAGACTAAAGATTGTTTGAGTTCCTAATCTTGTTTCCATGTCCAGAGGAAAATAGATGTACTGTAAGTTGT
The DNA here is from genome assembly GCF_965601325.2 of Salmo salar. NCBI lineage: Eukaryota > Metazoa > Chordata > Actinopteri > Salmoniformes > Salmonidae > Salmo > Salmo salar. Next base: position 13,194,126 of record NC_138299.1, on the reverse strand, counting down.
AGTGCAAAAAGTTGTAGTGCGTATATTTATTAAACAGGGTTTGGGGTCGAGGGTTAGAAGGTTTGAGTTGGGGTAGGGTTAGGGTTCAGGGTTAAAAGGTTTGGGGTAAAGGGTTAGAGTCTCAGTCTTGTTGAAGAGGGCCTTGTTGAAGATGGGCACATGACCCTGGGCACAATGATCTGGAACAAACACAGACATTACATTGGGGTGAATAATAGGCTCACAAGTGAAGCATGTCAGTTCATAGTCAGTATAACGGTTTGAGTTAGGGCTGAGGACCATGGCCGTTCCATTGCTCAACCTGTGACTTACCCTGATCATAATGATCAGATCATATGACACACAGTATAAGGGTCTTTCTATAAACTACGGTACCAGTGAGGATTTCCAAACACTGGACAACTTGTTACAGCTGTTGAGAAGTCATTGATAATAATATATTTTTTGAATGTCATTACGTTCTTAAGATATAAGGCGGAAACATAGCTATAGTCAATACAATTCATGAGTTGATTTAAAACCTTGACGTACAGTGAGGGGAAAAAAGTATTTGATCCCCTGCTGATTTTGTACGTTTGCCCACTGACAAAGAAATGATCAGTCTATAATTTTAATGGTAGGTTTATTTGAACAGAGAGACAGAATAACAACAAAAAAATCCAGAAAAACGCATGTCAAAAATGTGGTACCTGGATCCACGTTGCATTTTAATGAGGGAAATAAGTATTTGACCCCCTCTCAATCAGAAAGATTTCTGGCTCCCAGGTGTCTTTTATACAGGTAACGAGCTGAGATTAGGAGCACACTCTTAAAGGGAGTGCTCCTAATCTCAGTTTGTTACCTGTATAAAAGACACCTGTCCACAGAAGCAATCAATCAGATTCCAAACTCTCCACCATGGCCAAGACCAAAGAGCTCTCCAAGGATGTCAGGGACAAGATTGTAGACCTACACAAGGCTGGAATGGGCTACAAGATCATCGCCAAGCAGCTTGGTGAGAAGGTGACAACAGTTGGTGCGATTATTCCGCAAATGGAAGAAACACAAAAGAACTGTCAATCTCCCTCGGCCTGGGGCTCCATGCAAGATCTCACCTCGTGGAGTTGCAATGATCATGAGAACGATGAGGAATCAGCCCAGAACTACACGGGAGGATCTTGTCAATGATCTCAAGGCAGCTAGGACCATAGTCACTAAGAAAACAATTGATAACACACTATGCCGTGAAGGACTGAAATCCTGCAGCGCCCGCAAGGTCCCCCTCTCAAGAAAGCACATATACATGCCCATCTGAAGTTTGCCAATGAACATTTGAATGATTCAGAGGACAACTGGGTGAAAGTGTTGTGGTTAGATGAGACCAGAATGGAGCTCTTTGGCATCAGCTCAACTCGCTGTGTTTGGAGGAGGAGGAATGCTGCCTATGACCCCAAGAACACCATCCCCACCGTCAAACATGGAGGTGGAAACATTATGCTTTGGGGGTGTTTTTCTGCTAAGGGGACAGGACAACTTCACCGCATCAAAGGGACGATGGCCAGGGCCATGTACCGTCAAATCTTGGGTGAGAGCCTCCTTCCCTCAGCCAGGGCATTGAAAATGGGTCGTGGATGGGTATTCCAGCATGACAATGACCCAAAACACACGGCCAAGGCAACAAAGGAGTGGCTCAAGAAGAAGAACATTAAGGTCCTGGAGTGGCCTAGCCAGTCTCCAGACCTTAATCCCATAGAAAATCTGTGGAGGGAGCTGAAGGTTCGAGTTGCCAAACGTCAGCCTCGAAACCTTAATGACTTGGAGAAGATCTGCAAAGAGGAGTGGGACAAAATCCCTCCTGAGATGTGTGCAAACCTGGTGGCCAACTACAAGAAACGTCTGACCTCTGTGATTGGCAACAAGGGTTTTGCCACCAAGTACTAAGTCATGTTTTGCAGAGGGGTCAAATACTTATTTCCCTCATTAAAATGCAAATCAATTTATAACATTTTTGACATGCGTTTTTCTGGATTTTTTTGTTGTTATTCTGTCTCTCACTGTTCAAATAAACCTACCATTAAAATTATAGACTGATCATTTCTTTGTCAGTGGGCAAACGTGCAAAATCAGCAGGGGATCAAATACTTTTTTCCCTCACTGTATTTGTTCAAAATCGTGTGACATAAAACATAACTTTTCCGTCCTTGCATTTATGACTGTGTAAGTTGTCGTTACATCATATTTTAAGCATTAATCAGTTAAATTAGACATTGAACTTCAACCCTGTAAGAATTATGGATCTTGCTGTCGAACAGTTTTTTGTATAGAGATCTCAGAAATGCAGTGTAACTATGTAACATTTAGTGTATCCTTGTTACGGGTTGAAAACAGTTTTCATGTTCACACAAATCCAAAAGAATAAATGCGATTTGAAAAATCGAATGCTTCTAACCGAAAGAGTCACCTTACCTTGATACTTAAAACCTAAATCGATACTGTCATTAACGTGGCTCTTCAATATTTATGCATAATACAGCTTTTTAACTACGCCGGGATACGTAATCAACATCTGATCCGGGAAGGAATTTTCTGAATGACAGCCACGTGACGGACAGCTGTTGTGATGGCGCATGCAATGCAACAACAGCCAAAGTGCTGGGGGGAAAATGTGTTATCAAGGAATGTCCAGAATATTTAGGTGTCTCGTTTGTTACGCCAGTGAAGAATGTGGTACCTGGATCCACGTTGGATCTAATATCCCTATCGAATTGACGTTGATCGGCTGTCGTTGTCTGCTTGATTTACAGCAGGGTCTCGTTAGATTTAACAGAGAAAGTTTTACAGTAATGAGTTCCTTTTGTTTCCCATGTTACAACTGCAATTTTAAACAACACAAGGGGCTTTGAAGTAGCCTACTTTAACTTTGAATTTGGAGCTCAGAAATTCAAGTACTGGAATATGCCTACCTTGAAAATCAGACATTTCCTCAATTTGGTGCTTTAAAAGTACTTGTTATTAATGTAGCCAATGAATAAGTTCTCCTGCTACCTTAAAATTCTCAGGGATTTCATTTTTGATCCGTTTTTGAGGCCTCTAGTTTGTTTCCCGCCGCTTCTATTGAAGGGTGTTGTGCTAGCTACTATGTTGTGTTCAAACCATGTGCGGTTGTTATGACAACAACATCTAATGTTGACTTCCACTTGGCATCCCATACAAATCCTCCCATTAAAAAAGGAACCTGGTTTTTGGTCACTTTCTTATTATAAAAAAAGCGATGGTGAGATGAATGCTACCACTATTCATGGCTTTATTATGCGTGCCTACGTCAGCCACATAGGCTACAGAAAAATGTCTCCAATCTATTTAGTTAGGCAATGTCCACAATATTTTCACATGTTTTAGAATATAATAAAAATTGGAATTGGAATATCTTAAACTCCATTATTCTTAAAATGCTCACGGCCTACTTTTTCTTTTACACTTTTTGCATGCTTTTTGGGGGTAGGGGGGTTCTGTATTAGGCCCTATATGTACAATTATAGGGCCTAATACATACATTATAACATTTTATAAACTGGGTGGTTCGAGCCCTGAATGCTGATTTGGCTGACAGCCGTGGTAAATCAGATCCTATACCAGGGGTATGACAAAACATTTATTTTTACTGCTCTAATTACGTTGGTTACCAGTTTATAATAGCAGTAATGCACCTCAGGGGTTTGTGGTATGTTGGCCATGTACCACACCCCCTCGTGCCTTATTGCTTAAGTATAACATTGAGGTCTTTGAAAATTACAAATAAGTGCTTGAAAAAGTCTCTGAAAGTCCATGAATTTGACTTGCTAGTGTCTATATGAACCCTGCTTAAATGATGTGTAGTCCTAGACCAATGTTGTTGTATAGCTGGAGTTATAGGCCAATTTGCATATACAGTATTCGTTTTTCTCCCTCTAAGTACACATGTAGAACTACATGAAAATCTTTTGAAGCTTCAAACCATTTAGACATTTTGATCCCGATGTCACACTATTTATAGAAAGACCAATAAGCACAAATAGAAGGCAATGATGTACAAAATATACAAATAAACAATGAAATATTCAGCTAACTGTTCAAATGTAGAACATTTGGGAAAAGTTGACAGACTCGGTGTATAAATGGCTATTCACCTTCTTCCACAATTTAAAGAGAGCCCTTTCGGCCTCCTCCCCTTGTTTAAAGAGTGCCCGTAGAGACAAAAATAACACGATTTTGGTGTCGTGTCACTTCTGTGTTTTCATTGTCAAAAAGCTATTTTGATTTAGTGTAATTCATTCACTTCATTCGTTCATTAATATAGAGGATACTGTATGTTGTGCAGTTTCCCTGACCTTCACCTTAACCTTCAGCTGTCCTTTCCCTCATCTTCGGCCTTGTTATTTCCCTTCCATTAGTTCTTTTCGGCCTCCTCCCCTTCTCTAAGGAGAGCCTTTAGAGGTAAACATTTAAATGGCTTTTTGATAATGAAAACGTTGCATTTGCAGGATATTTAGAAAGTGCATTGGTGACACAGAAAGTTTGTATGTCGACCCCTATGTTGACTTCTGTGAGCTGATCAAGTATATGCTGTTCTATTTCAAGAAATTAGGTGTGTAGGCTTAGTACTTAATTGTTTTTCTTGTGCTATGTGATAAATATTATAAAAGTGACATGGTGCCAAAATAGTGTCCATTCATCCATTAATTCATTCATGCACGTATTCATGCATTAATTAATTCGCTTATTCATTCATTTAGAGGATTTGCTGTGCAGTTTCCCTCACCTTCACCTCAACCTCGAGTTGTCCTTTTCTGGCCTTGGCCTTCTCTGTCTCCTTTGCAGCCTTTCTGACCTCGTCTTTGGCCGGGCGGACTCTTTCATGGCCTCGTCCGCCTTTTTGCATCGTGATTTCCGCCTCCCTCTTTATGCTCAAATCAAACTCCGTCCACCGTCAAAGTTGTTGCCTTCCTCATCTGCTCTCCGTATTCCTCCTTCGGCCGGAGAACACGATGCTCTCCGGCCAGGATTCTTCTTTGTCTGCTAAGTTCTTGCAATTCAGACTCCCGTTGCCTACCAGAAAATACAAGTCATATAATTTGATACAACAGTTAACATTCGTCCTCAGCAATACCTCTGTTGTCTGCCTCTAAAGATCCAATACTATGCCCTAGCAGCCTTACAGTGTTAGAATGTTGCATTCTATCGCCACTTCACAATAATAGTGTAGTAACAACAAGTCAACTATTCCCCCTTTCCCTTTCCACATATATACTAGCATTGATCTGTTCTGTGACAGCTCCACTATCCTCCTGGGATCTTTGCTATGTCAACACCTTGGCAATAATAACCTTGGCACCCACTGGTAATGTCACCACGGCGTCCCCTGAACGGGTCACTGATTCTTGTAACATGATGGCTAATCACCATGACAACTCAGGTACCTACCCAGTATCCCAAATGCCACCATATTCCCTATATAGTGTACTTATTTTGACCAGAGCCCTATCAAAGTAGCCTTTTTAATACATTCTTAACATCTTTTAGTAACTTGTGGAGTGTGTCTCTTGTCTAGACAACCCTTCACAAACTCCAAACAGCTAAACGATCTGTGAATCTACCCTAATCATACCAGAATATATTTTTTAAGGCCTACATTTGTGTATTTAGACACTTCTACATTTAATAAGCATTTAAATGTTGGAAATGACACATGCATCTAAACTAGTCTTGTGAGGTATAGTATTGATTGGTTCTGAAAACATACAATGAAACAAAATCGACTTACCACACAGTGTAGCTCAGATGAAAGACATGGATGGAACCGGAATGGCAATGAACATTTTTTGGGGGCGAAAGATGGAAGAAGATTTCAGTTTTCGGATAATATATTGACTTTTCTTTCAATTTCATGAATTTGCTAAAACTATTAGGAACAGCAGAATACCTATGTTCTATCCTTCAGAAGCATTCCTGTTAGTAGAGACCTTGAAGAGTAGGAAAATCTCTTGAATATTGTCTTTGTCCCATCATCGTTAGTATAAACTGTCTTTTGTGCCTTAGCTACAATGCTAATGTTGTTTAAGATAATGTGTTCCAGAATTCTATAGTGTCCTGAAACTTTAGTTCATTTCTATTACATTCTAACTGAACAAAGTTATGTTCTCCACCAGAGCTGTGTAGCTGTGAGGCTTGGTCCGACTGTTTTGGCTGCAGCAGGAGCATAAGCAATGCTAAGTGGCTAACGGGTTGACTAGATGTGAGGCGTTATCTATGCTTAACACTAAACAAGCTCATGTTATGCTAATTTAAACCGTCTCTATTTGACTTCCACTCTCCTGCTTATTCTGATGACTACTTTCCCCACACACCCCTACCAGTCTCAGAGTTTTGGAGAATAATTTGGCTTTTGAAGTCATTCCCTATTATTTTGGGTAATTGTCTCTGCTATTAAATATATGTTTTTCAAGCTCATCGACTTTGATTACTGGAGAAAATGGGCAAAGCATTTCATGTGATTAAGCTGAATGAATCATTTCCAAGCAGTGTGTTTTCTGTGCCGTACATGTAGCCTCTTCTGTGCTGCTAACGTCATTGTTACTGCTCAAGGCTGTGAATGGAACATTGCCTCCACTTCCTAATGTTTATTCATAAATTGAGCCTTAGATAACGTGGCCGCTGCCAGACAATGTTACCTAATGCTCAACGTATAATAAACTGTAGTGGTACTCTAGTAGCTAATGTATTGTGCAACTGTGCTTCTTAATCACTTACTGATGTGGAGTGTTTCCGCTTAAACTCACTTCAACTCTGTCATGGCTACATACCCTGCAAGCAAAAAGATGTATTTAGGACATCCCCGGAACATCACAAAATTGTCGCCTAAGTCGTCAGGATGTTGCATCATGGTCGCATGGTTTTTGTCTAGTTCCCCGGTTTGTCCCAGGGATGTCCCCATGGATGTTTTATAGGACATTCTTAGAACGCTTTATCATTGGTCCCCTGGATGTTTGTTCCAGGATGCTCCCAAGGATGTTATCAGACACTCATAGAACGTTCTGTCATGGTCAAGGGCCCATAATGCACATGGTTTGGTCCATTCTCCACGAGGAGGGAAAAAAATACACCTGATCTGACAGTTGCTCTGGCATGTATCCTAAGAATTCGCGAGAGAAAACCACTATGCCCCCCTCAAAAATGAAATCGGGTTTCCAGAAAAGGAAAGAAAGGAAACAGAGACAGAAACAGCCAATTTCTGGGGAAAAATTACTCACCACGTTTTTTTCCCAGAAAAAAAATAGGAGAAGGATTTGAGTGGTAAGTCAGTGCAGACGGCCTGCTGAATTGAGTAGCCTAGCTAGCCAATATTTTTGCTAGCTTGATAGCTTGCTAGCTACTGGTAGCTGCCTACCTTGGACTCACTCGGCTCGGTCAGAGCAGTGATTATTAACATGATGATGACGAGCTACCACTAGCAGCTATGGCTAACTAATTAGCTATTATTTAGATATTATAACTGTATTCCCCAATATTTGCGTGATATTTGTTAGCTACCTATCCATACTGTAGATGATACTACTACTACTACTACTACTACTACTACAACTACTACTACTGCTGTACTGTCACGATCGTCGTAATGATTGGACCAAGGCGCAGCGTGAGTAGCGTTCCACATCTTTATTATAACGTGAAACTTCAGCAAAATACAAAAACAATAAATGCAAATAGGCACCTACACAAAAACAAGATCCCACAAAACACAGTGGGGAAATGGCTGCCTAAATATGATCCCCAATCAGAGACAACGCTAAACAGCTGCCTCTGATTGGGAACCTTACCAAGCACACCAACATAGCTAAACAACGTAGAACACCCCAAGTCACGTCCAGGGTGTGACAGTACCCCCCCCCCCCACCAATGGTGCGGACTCCGGCCGCAAAACCTGAAACCAAATAGGGAGGGTGGGGGGGGGTGATCGGTGGCGGCTCTGGTGCGTAACGAAGAACCCGCTCAGCTCGCGGATCCACCATCTTTGGTGGTGGCTCTGGTGCGGGTCGAAGAACCCGCTCAGCTCGCGGATCCACCAGCTTTGGTGGCGGCTCTGGTGCGGGCCGCAGAACACGCTCATCCCGCGGATCCAGCCATGGACCCGGGCTGAACACTGTGCCTGGACTGGACCTCGGTGTCAAGGAAGGCTCCTGCCATGGAGCGGGACTGGACACCAGCCCTGGCCTGGACATCGGTGCCGATGAAGGCTCCTGCCATGGAGTGGGACTGGACGCCGTATCTGAACTGAGCACCGGTGCAGAAGAAGACTCCGTCCATGGAGCAGGACTGGACGCCGTGCTTGGACTGGGCATCGGCGCAGGAGAAGGCTCCGGCCTTGGAGCTGGACTGGACACCGTGCCTGGACAGGTCACCGGCACAGAGGGAGGCTTCTGCCCTGGAGCAGGACTGGACGCCTTGCCTGGAAGCTCCGGACCGTTGACCCCCGCTGGAAGCTCCGGAACGTTGACCGTCGCAGGAGGTTCCGGATTGTGGACCGTCGCAGGAGGTTCCGGACTGTGGACCGTCGCAGGAGGTTCCGGACTGTGGACCGTCGCAGGAGGTTCCGGACTGTGGACCGTCGCAGGAGGTTCCGGACTGTGGACCGTCGCAGGAGGTTCCGGACTGTGGACCGTCGCAGGAGGTTCCGGACTGTGGACCGTCTCAGGAGGTTCCGGACTGTGGACCGTCTCAGGAGGTTCCGGACTGTGGACCGTCTCAGGAGGTTCCGGACTGTCGACCATCGCCGGAAGCTCCGGACTGGGAACCGTCGCCGGATTCTGGACTGGGAACCGTCGCCGGAAGCTCTGGACTGGGAAGGCGCACTGAAGGCCTGGTGCGTGGGGCTGGCACAGGACGTACTGGGCTGTGGAGACGTACTGGAGACCTGGTGCATAGAACCGGCATCAATGGTACCGGTTCGATGACACACCTCGCACGGCAAGAGCGAGGAGCTGGCACAGAACGTATTGGGCTGTGAAGGCGCACTGGAGACCTGGTGCGTAGAACCGGCACAAATCGTACTGGAACAATGACGCACTTCGCACGGCAAGTGCGGGAGCTGGCACAGGATGCACCGGACTGGGGACACGCACTTCAGGGCGAGTGCGAGGAGGGGACACAGGACGTACCGGACTGGGGAGGCGCACTGGAGGCCTGAAAAGTGGGACCGGCACAAGTTGCACCGGACTGGTGACACGCTCCTCCAAACGCCTGCGTTGCCGCATACTCTTAGCCAACTCCATTCTCTGGTATCCCTCCTCGCACTGTTCCATTGACTCCCAGGCGGGCTCTGGTTCTCTCCTTGGGTCGACCGACCACCTCTCTATCTCCTCCCAGGTTGTCACTGGCTCACTCCCCGCCTCGCCGACCACCCCGTGTGCCCCCCCCAAAAAATATTTTCGGGCTGTCTTTTGGGCTGTCCTTGTGGCCGCGAACCCCGGCGTCGTCGCTGTCCTCCCTTCTCTCCCTGCATCTGCTTCCACGGAAGGCTTTCGTGTCCTGACATGATCTCTTCCCAAGTCCAGGATATTTTCTCCTCGATCTCCTCGTAAGTCCAGGATGCCATTTCCTCCTGGGCACGCTGCTTGGTCCTGTTGTGGTGGGATATTCTGTCAAGCTCGTCGTACGAACTGGGAGCATACTTGGACCAACGTGCAGCGTGATCTGGGTTCCACATATTTTATTAAAGTGAAACGCACAAAACAATAAAGAATAAACGAAACGTGACTAAGTGGTGCACAAAGCACAAAATACAAAATAATATCTCACAAACACAGGTGGGAAAAACAGCTACTTAAATATGATCCCCAATTAGAGACAACGATTACCAGCTGCCTCTAATTGGGAATCATACAAATCACCAACATAGAAATAATAACCTAGAACCCCACATAGAAATAATAAACTAGAATACCCCCCCAGTCACGCCCTGACCTACTTCACCATAGAGAAACAATGGCTCTCTATGGTCAGGGCGTGACATGTAGACAAAGATCCCAATGTGTGTCTACTACATGAAGTTGACACCGCGGACCTTGGAGGTGAGGCAGTTGTTTTGTAGCAGTAGCAGCATAACTAGACCATTTTTTATTGTAAAGTTAGACACATGATGACTTAGACACTCTTACATACTATTATTCAAAAGTTTTTTCTTTCAGTAGTAGATTTTTAGTATCGTAACCTTTTGTAGGAGCGAACATTACACCTAAAATTCCCTTTGTTTACTCACTTCCTAGTGCCTAGAGAGCCCCAGGTAGGCAGAATCTCAGCAGAAAGCTGTCAGACAGACTCAGATGCAGGGAGGAGGAAGAGGAGTTAAAGAGTAGCAGCAGTGCCGGTGAAGGACTGACAGAAGAGATTGAACAATCAAGTAATAAAGGAAAGGAAGAGTATGGACAGATTCAAAATGAGGAAGATGAGGTTTTAGATGATCCAGCACTGTGGCCAGAGAAAGTACAAGACCATGAAAGAGAAGCTATTGTTCGCAGACTAGTCAACAGGTGTGGTGAGGAGACAGAACTGTATAAAATCATGCCCCCAGACTCAGAAGGCAGCCATTTCCCAACTATTTACAGGACGATGCAATCTCACAGATGATGCAATCTTTATTGCACTCCACACTTCCCTTTCCCACCTGGACAAAAGGAACACCTATGTGAGAATGCTATTCATTGACTATTGCTCAGCGTTCAGCACCATAGTACCCTCAAAGCTCATCACTAAGCTAAGGATCCTGGGACTAAACACCTCCCTCCGCAACTGGATCCTGGACTTCCTGGCGGGCCGCCCCCAGATGGTGAGGGTAGGTAGCAACACAGACGACCCAACAGACGACCCAACAGTGGTAGGCCTGATCACCGACAGCCTATAGGGAGGAGGTCAGAGACCTGGCCGGGTGGTGCCAGAATAACAGCCTATCCCTCAACGTAACCAAGACTAAGGAGATGATTGTGGACTACAGGAAAAGGAGGACCGAGCACGCCCCCATTCTCATCGACGGGGCTGTAGTGGAGCAGGTTGAGAGCTTCAAGTTCCTTGGTGTCCACATCACCAACAAACTAGAATGGTCCAAACACACCAGACAGTCGTGAAGAGGGCACGACAAAGCCTATTCCCCCTCAGGAAACTAAAAATATTTGGCATGGGTCCTCAAATCCTCAAAAGGTTCTACAGCTGCAACATCGAGAGCATCCTGACTGATTGCATCACTGCATGGTACGGCAATTGCTCGGCCTCCGACCGCAAGGCACTACAGAGGGTAGTGCGTACGGCCCAGTTCATCACTTGGGCTAAGCTGCCTGCACCGGGACCTCTACACCAGGCGGTGTCAGAGGAAGGCCCTAAAAATTGTCAAAGACCCCAGCCACCCCAGTCATATACTGTTCTCTCTACTACCGCATGGCAAGCGGTACTGGAGTGCCAAGTCTAGGACAAAAAGGCTTCTCAACAGTTTTTACCCCCAGGCCATAAGACTCCTGAACAGGTAATCAAATGGGTACCCGGACTAATTGCATTGTGTACCCCCCCCAACCCCTCTCTTTAAGCTGCTGCTACTCTCTGTTTATCATATATGCATAGTCACTTTAACTATACATTCATGTACATTCTACCTCAATTGGCACGACCAACCAGTACTCCCACACATTGGCTAACCAGGCTATCTGCATTGTGTCCCGCCACCCGCCACCCACCACCCGCCAACCCCTCTTTTATGCTACTACTACGCTCTGTTTATCATATATGCATAGTCACTTTAACCATATCTACATGTACATACTACCTCAATCAGCCCGACTAACCGGTGCCTGTATGTAGCCTCGCTACTGTATATAGCCTCGCTACTGTATATAGCCTCGCTACTGTTATTTTTCACTGTCTTTTTACTGTTGTTTCTATTTTCTATTGTTCACCTAATACCTTTTTTGCACTGTTGGTTAGAGCCTGTAAGTAAGCATTTCACTATTGTATTCGGCGCACGTGACATATAAACTTTGATTTGATTTGACAGTAATTCAGCAAATGGAAGAAAAAAGGTGCAGAGACTGGCTTATATATAGTAAGAGTATAAAGGGATTATAATGCATTGCATGTGTTCTTTTTTCTCATGTGCAAAGTTAACCATCACCCAGTTCTCTGAATAGTAAGGATGGCTATAAGACATCATCAGTGAAATAGTGGAGAATATATGACAAACTACCAGAGCATGAGGATGGTGTGTCTCACAAGAACTGTTACTGGAAATTGAAAAATCTGCAGCATACCGTAACAACAGCTACAGGTATAGACAGTCAACTGCAGAAACAAATCCAGTCAGAAATATATAAAAACAGAGCACTTCTGGAAAGAATTGTGGATGTGACACAGTACTTAGCATCTAGGAATCTGCCATTCTGGGGGAAATCACTCAGTCTTGATGATGTGCATAATGGACATTACTTAGAGTCAAATTATGACCCGCTATTACGTGAGCACTTACAGGAAGTCAGGGATATAAAGAAAGGAGCACGACTGACTCACTACCTCAGCCCTGAGAGCCAAAACGAGTTCATAGGAATATGTGGTCAAAGGGTTTTGAAAACAATACTTTATGAAAGAGAAGATGCAATCTATTACTCACTTATATGTGATGCAACTCCAGACATTTCACATACTGAGCAAAATGTATTATTGGTGGGAAATGTACACAGAGATAAAGTTCAGGGAACAGGTGAACCTTGTACCTCCCATACTCTTAATCTTGTGGGTGTACATGCAGCTCAGTCGTGCCCAGAAGTATTAACCTTTTTTGGCTGTGTGAATCGTCTTTACAATCTGTTCAGTGCACAGTCAACTTAGGGTATGTAATCTTCTGACCCACTGGAATTGTAATACAGTGAATTATAAGTGAAATAATCTGTCTGTAAACAATTGTTGGAAAAATTACTTGTGTCAAGCACAAAGTAGATGTCCTAACCGACTTGCCAAAACTATAGTTTGTTAACCTCTTGGGGCTAGGTGGGACGCTAGCGTGCCACCCGTGGTGCACTCCATCAACAGCAGGTGCATTTCAAGAGCGGCAAATTTGAATCCAAATAAATGTCAAAATTCAAATTTTTCAAAAATACAACTATGTTACACCATTTGAAAGATAAACATCTCCTTAATCTAACCACGTTTTACGATTTCAAAAAGGTTTTACGGCGAAAGCATAAATTTAGAGTATGTTAGGACAGTACATTTACAAGAGTTGTGTGTAATGTTTTGTCAAGTCAAAGACAGGGTCACCAAAACCATAAAACCAGCTAAAATGATACACTAACCTTTTACAATCTCCATCAGATGACACTCCTAGGACATTATGTTAGACAATGCATGCATTTTTAGTTCTATCAAGTTGATATTTATATCCAAAAACAGCGTTTTACTATGGCATTGATGTTGAGGAAATCGTTTCCCTCCAATAACCGGCAGTCAAGTCAGCGTCACAAATTAAATAATTAAAATTAGAAAACATTGGTAAAATATTATATTGTCATTTAAAGAATTATAGATTTACATCTTTTGAACGCAATCAACTTGCCAGATTTAAAAATAACCTTACTGGGAAATCACACTTTGCAATAATCTGAGCACTGCGCCCAGAAAAATACGCGTTGCGATACAGACTAGACGTCATGTTGGGGAGATCTAAAATCGAAAATACTATGTAAATAATCCATTACCTTTGATTCTCTTCATCAGATGTCACTTCCAGGTATCACAGGTCCATAACGAATGTAGTTTTGTTCAAAAAAGCTCATCATTTATGTCCAAAAATCTCCGTCTCGTTAGCACATGATGTAAGCCAGCCGGACTTCTCGTCATGAACGAGGGGAAAAAATATATTTCCGTTCGTTCAAACATGTCAAACGTTGTATAGCATAAATCATTAGGGCCTTTTTTAACCAGAACATGAATAATATTCAAGGTGGACGAATGCATACTCTTTTATAACGTATTGGAACGAGGGTACCCAACATCAACTCGCGCGCAAGGTGTCTAATGGGACATCACCGTTCCATGGCTCTTGTTCGGTCAGATCTCCCTCCAGAAGACTCAAAACACTTTGTAAAGGCTGGTGACATCTAGTGGAAGCAATAGGAAGTGCCAAAATATTCCTAAACCCCTGTGTTTTTCAATGGGATAGGTTTAAAGTCAATACAACACATCAGGTATCCACTTCCTGTCAGAAAATGTCTCAGGGTTTTGCCTGCCAAATGAGTTCTGTTATACTCACAGACACCATTCAAACAGTTTTGGAAACTTTAGAGTGTTTTCTATCCATATATAATAAGTATATGCATATTGTAGTTACTGGGTAGGATTAGTAACCAGATTAAATCGGGTACATTTTTTTTATCCAGACGTGCAAATGCTGCCCCCTAGACCCAACAGGTTAACAAGAAATTTGTGGAGTGGTTAAAAAATGAGTTTTAATGACTCCAACCTTAAGTGTATGTAAGGGAACACCCCCCTGAAATGGACAAAAATGAATGGGATCTTATTGGCACCATACGAAACATATACACGATGTACAATACCACTCAAATGGACGTTGTTTCATTCAAAACTGATTGCAAATGCCATATGGCAAATGCCAAGTGTCACACAGCAAAAATCCAATATATGGTGAGCGCACTCCACCGTAAATGTTCTTATTGCAAATGTAACACAAGTCAAGACCCAAGAGTAACATTTTGAACACATTTTTTTTCAAAAACTTCTCACCCCCTTAAAAAAGTGCTTTCTGGACCGTTTTTTGATATTCTTTTGGTTTTTCTGTAGGAACATACTTTTGTCATATTTTATTGTCATAATATTTTTTATTGTGCGTAAGGCATATGTTTTGTCCATTGGCAATATGATTTCATAGGAAGTCAAAAGTCAAAGTCAAAAGTCAGTGAACCATTGCCAAATGACATAAGAAATGTACAAATGCAATATGAAAGTATTGAAAGTGCCAAATCAGGATGTTTTGTCCATTTGCAATATGATTTCATAGGAAGTCAAAAGTTGAAGTCAAAAGTCACATTGTTTTGCCAAATGCCATAAGAAATGTCCAAATGCAATATGAAAGTACTGAAAGTACCAAATCAGGATGTTATGTCCATTTGCCATGTACGATCATAGAAAGTCGGTTTCCAAACCCAAAAGTCAGTGAACCATGTCCAAATGACATTTATACTGCCCAAATTATATATAGCCCTATGTTAAGCCATGAATCAACCTAGTTGGTCTATTTGTCATGTATGATGAGGGAGAAGTGGGACTTCTCGTCCAAAATATGATCTTGAGAGAAGTAGAGTGCTTCTTGCATGGTTTCTTCCTCAGAGGCAGTAGAGAAGGCTGAAAATGGCTATTCATATCCAAGCCTGAGGAGTATTCACAATACTAGTACTGATTCTGGGGGACTCTCCTTTCTGCTATACAGTCTTACCTCTTCAGGTAGTTGCCTAGCAGTATGCCTACTAAATCAGCCAAAGAAACTATGGTTTGTGCCATGACGGTTATAACCATTTATGCCATCTGTTATGTAACCGTTATATGGCATTACCCAGCAAACAGGGGACGTCCTAATGACTTTAGGTGACATTCCCATTAGGTCCTTTTAAGGGTTTCAGTGAGATGTTATCCCACGGACATTCTGGGAACGTTCTGGGAACCATGAAACATAACGTTAGCCTGACGTTAATTTTGACACATGGGACATTCAATGACCACAAGGGGGTCATTTCATAGGGCTGGGACGTTCAACGTTATAGTTGTACGAATAGCAAAAAAGTGTGCCCTGTTTTTGGTAAACCATTGGGTGCATGTATTCATGATACTCGTTTGCTACAAAACCTTGCTAAAATAACGAGCATGGTTCCCCAACTGGCAGCCCACGGGGAAGTGGTTTTATTGCCCCCCCCCCCCCCCCAAAGTTTTTGGACCAATTTTTTTTTTTAATAAAAAAATTAAATAAAATTGGAGGGTGGAATTTTCATTGTTGGACATAAGACTGTAAAAATATCAGGAAATCAGCTCCAAGTGATTTTACTGTAAGAAATCTGTTCCCAAGTATTCTCACGCATAATAAAAAGACACGTAATCGTATACAAATGTAAGCAAGGTTTGAAATTATTATGTGTCAGTCACATATTATATCTGTTTGGGCTTCTTGCGGTCAATTTGCTGTCAACAAATTATTCGTAATGATGTTCCGGTCCCCCGACCATCCGCTCAAGAAAAAAATCGTCCCGCGGCTGAATGTAGTTGATGACCCCTGTCTTACTGTAGATATGGAGTTCTTTCCACTCATGCATTCTCATTTCGACGCCAAACCTACCACTGGGATCCCATGTGGCTCAGTTTGTTGAGCATGGTGCTTAACCTCTATGGGCTAGGTGGGACGCTTGCGCCCACCTCTCACAGCCAGTGTAATCCCGTGGCGCGATATTCAAATACCTCAAAAATGCAAAAACTTCAATTTTTCAAACATATGACTATTTTACACCATTTTAAAGACAAGACTCTCGTTAATCTAACCACACTGTCCGATTTCAAAAAGGCTTTACAACGAAAGCAAACCATTAGATTATGTCAGCAGAGTACCCAGCCAGAAATAATCAGACACCCATTTTTCAAGCTAGCATATAATGTCACATAAACCCAAACCACAGCTAAATGCACCTTTGATGATCTTCATCAGATGACAACCCTAGGACATTATGTTATACAATACATGCATGTTTTGTTCAATCAAGTTCATATTTATATCAAAAACCAGCTTTTTACATTAGCATGTGACTAGCATGTGACTAGCATTCCGACCGAACACTGCCGGTGAATTTACTAAATTACTCACGATAAACGTTCACAAAAAACATAACAATTATTTAAAGAATTATAGATACAGAACTCCTCTATGCACTCGATATGTCCGATTTTAAAATAGCTTTTCGGTGAAAGCAAATTTTGCAATATTCTAAGTAGATAGCCCGGCATCACAGGGCTAGCTATTTAGACACCCAGCAAGTTTAGCACTCACCAAAGTCAGATTTACTATAAGAAAAATGTTATTACCTTTGCTGTTCTTCGTCAGAATGCACTCCCAGGACTTGTACTTCAATAACAAATGTTGGTTTGGTCCCAAATAATCCATTGTTATATCCAAATAGCGGCGTTTTGTTCGTGCGTTCAAGACACTATCCGGAAGGGTAAATAAGGGTGACGAGCATGGCGCATTTCGTGACAAAACATTTCTAAATATTCCATTACCGTACTTCGAAGCATGTCAACCGCTGTTTAAAATAAATTTTTATGCCATTTTTCTCGTAAAAAAAGCGATAATATTCCGACCGGGAAAGCGTGTATACGTACAAAGAGAGAGAAAATAAAAACATCTCGTGCCCTCGTGCACGAGCCTGAGTCTCAGAGTAGTCTGACCAGCCACTATCCAAACGCGATAATGTGTTTCATCCTGGGGCTGCCTCGATATCATTCAGCTTTTTCCCGGGCTCTGAGAGCCTATGGGAGCCGTAGGAAGTGTCACGTTACAGCAAAGATCCTCAGTCTTCAATAAAAAGAGCCAAGATGAACAACAACTTGTCAGACAGGCCACTTCCTGTTCAGAATCTTCTCAGGTTTTTGCCTGCCATATGAGTTCTGTTATACTCACAGACACCATTTAAGCAGTTTTAGAAACTTTAGGGTGTTTTCTATCCAAAGCCAATAATTATATGCATATTCTAGTTACTGGGCAGGAGTAGTAACCAGATTAAATCGGGTACGTTTTTTTATCCGGCCGTGTCAATACTGCCCCCTAGCCCTAACAGGTTTTAAAATGCCAGGGTTGTGGGTTCGATTCCCACGGGGGACCAGTATGGAAAAAGTACAAAAATGTATCCACTCTACTATAGGTCACACTGGATAACATTGTCTGCTAAATGACTAAAATGTAAAAAATGGTGTGCGTGGCCATAGAGCTCTATTTTCACGTCATCCAACAACACAATGTAAAATGGCATTGGCACATCAAATCAAACTTTATTTGCCACATGCGCCGAATACAACAAGTGCAGACTTTACCGTGAAATGCTTACTTACAATCCCTTAACTAACAGTGCAGTTCAAGAAGAAGAAAATATTTACCATGTAGGCTAAAATAAAAAGTAATAATAAAAAGTAATACAATAAGGATAGCGAGGCTATATACAGGGGGCACCGGTACTGAATCAATGTGCAGGGGTACAGGCTAGTTGAGGTAATCTGTACATGTAGGTGGCAAAGTGAGTACAAGTAGACTTGGCGCTCTGGAACCGCTTGCCGTGCGGTAGCAGAGAAAACACTCTATAACTTGGGTGACTGGAGTCTCTGACAATTTTATGGGCTTTCCTCTGACACCGCCTATTATATAGGTCCTGGATGGCAGGAAGCTTGGTCCCAGTGATGTACTGGGCCGTTCGCACTACCCTCTGTAGCGCCTTACGGTCAGATGCCGAGCAGTTGCCATGCCAGGCGGTGATGCAACCGGTCAGGATGCTCTCGATGGTGCTTTCGTCAGATGACATGAAAATCTATTTTTTTGGCCACGCACACCAGTTGTGGGTTTGGTGTCGAAATGAGAATACATGAGTAGAAAATAAGTCCATACTTAATGTAAAATATGCTGGTGCATCTTTGATGTTATGGGGCTATTTTTTTCCCACTTGCTTTCAAGGATCCTGAAGGATTCTGTATGGAAGAATGGTCTAAGATCACTACCAATGTGTTCTCAAACTTATAAAACATTTTAGAAAAATGCTCAGTGCTGCTACCTCACAAGGTGAGGTATTGAAAGATATTCAAAACAGGGATGTCAATCATTTTGACCCTTACCTTTCAGAAATAAAAAAATATTACTTGTTAAACTAAATACATTTCTCAGAGCAATTGTATTAGTTAGTATAAAATAATATAACTTCCCAAATTTTTTGGAGCATACAATATAGCTCAGTGTTTGAATTATTTATTTTATACAGTCATTTTTGCTAATCTTTATCAAGGGTGTCAATAATTATGGACTTCACTGTATATGGTTCTTCAGTAGGATTCAAGTAATGAAATGGTATGAGGGTTTTAAGGTAAGGTACAGTACTGTAGGTGTGAAGCTGTTCAGCTAAAATAGTGTCAAAAATACATTTGAAGTCGGAAGTTTTACATACAGAAGGGAACATTTTGGCATTTGCTGTATGGTTGATGAGAAACTCCATATTGCAAATGTACGGTCCATTACTAGACGTCAGCGAATGTTTGTAAAATTTGCGGATGGCGGCAAGCCGTGCACCGGGGCCAGATCTTCCGGGAAGTCATCGAACGAAGTCTCTCGGACATTCGGTTTCCATTTTATAAAATGTTCAGATTTTGGTAGTTTTTCTGCTGTCCCAGAAAATTCCAGCAGATGGCGAATGGAATCTTATTGCAAATGTACAAAACATCACCAATCACGACGTGGCCGTTTCTAACTAGTTTTTTCCCCAAAACGTTACAGATCCAGTTGCAGCGTGTTCAGATGAATCTGTTAAGGCAGGTTTCGGAGCTCTGCGAGAGTTCTGTGATTTTCTGTGATTTTCTGAAATAACACACACTCATTCAACCCTCTGTAAATAGTCAGTTCTTAACATAAAGACTTAAAACTCAATAATCTATAAGAGCCAACCCCAAGGAGGATATGTGTTCACTTTCAGCTTCCTGTGTCAACCGGAAGTGCCTTAAAATGGTGTCATAGGGGCTGTTTCGAAGGGTTAAAAAGGTCAGATCTTTTCAAAACTTCATATGTGTGATTAGGCAACCCTCATGAACTGTAAATCAGCTCTCACACACACACACACACACACACACACACACACACACACACACACACACACACACACACACACACACACACACACACACACACACACACACACACACACAGCAAGGATGGAGTGACACGGTGCGGGGCTTAAAGACACACAGAGCCTGCAATGGCATTACCATAATCTCTAGGCTGTGCTGAGTT
The DNA here is from genome assembly GCF_965601325.2 of Salmo salar. Lineage (NCBI taxonomy): Eukaryota > Metazoa > Chordata > Actinopteri > Salmoniformes > Salmonidae > Salmo > Salmo salar. The sequence continues at coordinate 13,174,046 of NC_138299.1, read as the reverse complement.
CAACGAGATGCCCCGCTTGACCGTAGCTCGCTCGGTCTGAGCGCAGTGACCGTGAGAAAAAGTAGGCCCATAATGACGCCTGGCCCTAAATTCCAAGTGCTTTTGGGTGACAGCGAGAGAACCGTTAGGGTTAGAAGTACAATTCGGGAACGTTCCTGAGGTCCTCCCGATCTGTGCAAGCCTAACCTTGACCGTGTGGCATTAACTCTTAACAGTGAAAAGAAGGTGTTTACATCAAACAGTTTGCAATGACTTCTCTCCCCATAGGAATACATTGCCTGCTCCCATAAATTTAACCTGAAGCCTATGTGGGTTATGAATGCCTTATGAACCTGTTTTCGATGACAGTTCATCAGGCCACTATGAGGTCTACCTGCGTTGATTCTAAGCTTCCCGGAGCAATCGGAAGTGATTAAATTCACCCTAAAGGTGTTTTGATATACCAAACCTGCAGTTTGTGAAAATCACTGCATTCAACCCTATGTAGATCAGTCAATTCTTAACGTAAAGACTTTAAACTCAGGATTCTGTAGGAGCCTACGCCAATGTGGATATGTGTTTACTTTCAGCTTCCTGTGCTAACCGGAAGTCCTTTAAATTGGGGTCATAGGGGCTGTTTCGAAGGGTTAAAAAAGTCCTCCAAAACTTCATACGTGTGATTAGGCAACCCTCATGAACTGTAAAACAATCATTTCTCCCATCAGATTTCCAAGAAAAGCTCACACACACACACAGCAAGGACGGAGTGACACAGTGTGGGGCTTAGAGACACACAGAGCCTGCAATAGTTACCTTTGTTCGAACTGTCAAAGAACCGTCAGACCTAGAGCTATGAAACTTTAGAAACCTGTTCTAGAGCTCAAGTCGATAGTGCGTGGTGAGTTATGTGGCTCTAGAAGGTTCTCAGACTGAGAAACAGCCTCGTACATTTGCAATAACTTCAATTCATTTTGACATCACGAAAATGATTACATTTAGAAATGTCCCAGAGTCGCAAGACTAGGTGCATTGAATCCGTCTTGGCCCATAGAGACAGACCCCAACATTTTTGTCCGATAGCTCATTCAAGGACCCCGTAGCAACGCCCGGAAAAAGTGGATTTTCAGCACCAATTAATGTCGTTGCTCGGGCACCGAATGACCTATCGAGCCGAAACTCGGGATTCGGGGTCGCCTCACATAGGCCTACACATAATGTCAGAACTGGACCCGCAGCTAGAACATAACTACGTGTTTTATGTTTTTATTATGGTTTAAACCAAAGGCGCTGTGAATTTTGGGCCTGCACTGAAATATGTGATAGTTGGCTTCTAAATGAGTTTGAAAAAGTGGGTGTGGTGTCAGTTTGTATCAGTTTGGTGCCAGAATGATATCTAATTGACTGATGGAATGTGACTTGCTGGCTGACTTTTGTCCATTTGCAATATGTTTAAACAGTGATAGACCATCACCAAATTGACATTCTGAAATCAACACCAACGAGCGATGGAGAGGAACCAGAATCACTGCCCGGCCATCCTGAGTTCATCGGGCCAGTCAATTTTGCATTTCTGCAGTATTTTTGAGCATGTCAAATTTGTGATGGTAAATGCCCATTGAAACATATTGCAAATGGACAGCCGTGCACCTGGTGATTGGAATGGGTTATCAGAAGCACATTTTTAAAATGTTTTTTAATGCCTTTAGGGGGAGCAAGGTGTCTACGGTTGGGTAGGGAGCACCCCCCACCCGTGCCCATCCAATAGGGTGGTCATTTTAGGGGTTCAAGTCTTAGGCTTGTAGTGTGATTTTGCTGTATTGATTCAGATAATTGTGTATATTCAGAAATGTTCAGCCTTCTCTACTGCATCTGAGGAAGAAACCATGCAAGAAGCACTCTACTTCTCTCAAGATCATATTCAGCTTTCCACACACGCAGACCTGCTATTATAGGTAGTAGTAGTACATACAGTATGTACATATTTCCTATATGTGGCAGTGGAATTGTTTCCTGTACGAGAGCGTTTCAGTATGTTTGTAGTGTTTGTTATTTATGATGGATGTGGTTAACAGGCTTTCTGCCTCAGGGTACAACTGCACATAATCCTCTCTCTCTGTGTGTGTGTGCGTGCGTGTGTGCGTGCATGCGGTGACTGTGACCTGTGTTGACTGCTCCACCCACTCTCAGCCAATAATGATTTAACTCTGCATAATATAACCAATCAACACGATCAGAGACAGAAGATATTGGTAGTTTGATTCGACTGTGTGTGTGTGTGCGTGCGTGTGTTTTCGACTGTGAGACTAATTGATCCAGTGTGAAGGGCAGGACTCTGGTGGCTTGCCCCAGACTGGATAAGGGCTCTATCATGGGAATCAACCATGGACACACACACACACACTGTGTATGCAAACATCTCCACAGGAGAAAAACACAGCAACACAGAAAATCACTTCAACAATAACTAACCGCAGGGAGAGAGAGAGAGAGAGAGAGAGAGAGAGAGAGAGAGAGAGAGAGAGAGGGGGAGGAGGAGGAAAGAGGGGAAGAGAAATGGGGGATGGATTGCAATCCAAAGAAAAGAGGGGGCTGTGAGTGGTACAGCGGAAGAGAGAAAAAGAGCCAGAGAACGATTGAAAGAGAGAATGAGCGAGAGCTGAAGTGAGAGAATAAAAAAAAGAAAGAGAATACCCTGCACCTCTCTTTGTCCCTCTCCTCTGGGATTGACTTTTCAGATGGCAGGAGATGAAAAGACTGAGGGAATGTTCTCCCTCTTTTTCATACAGAGGTTTCATCTCTCTTTCTTTCTTTCTTTCTTTGTCAAATTCAAATTTCTGTCAGAAGGAAAAGGCTGTTGTCCCTGTAGGCCAGAGAATAATACACACTAGACACAGAGCTTATTGACTCCACACTCCTGCAGATGTCAAATCACACACAAACACACACTAATGGCAAATGGCTAAGCTTCACTGATTCCTAATAAATCCTGAAAAGGAGAGAAAAAGAGAAGAATACATCTCCATCTCTCTCCTCTCTTTCTCTCGCTCTCTGTCTGTCTGTGTCGGTCTCTCTGCTTCTCTCTGTCTCTTTTCTCTCTCACTCGCTCCCATGCCTCTAAGCTATTCTCTGACTGAAAACTGAGGAATGTGTCTGTGTGTATGAGATGCTAGAGGAGTATACGTATTTCTGTCACTCTCTCTTGTATTCCAACTGCTCTCTAGACCGGGACCTGCTCTCCTGAACATTATCTTAGTGATGGAGCATCACCTAGGCATCTCCTATACCTGTGTATGGAGTAAGATAGAGAGAAGGGGAAGGAAGGAAATAAAATAGAGATAATCTGCACCGCATAGATAAAGAAGAGTCCAGGCTTCTCTGTAGTGGTTTCACAGTTAGGCAAATGTATCCCACTGCCTTGGCAAGGAAATGGAATTTAGCATTTTTAAAACTGTTCATTTATAAAATGTTTCACTTTTTCTCACACCCCTCTTCCTTTCTCACACCCTTTGGCTATCGGCACCAGATTAACAACACAGAGGCATTTGTTTACGTTTCATTTCGTCATGGAACAACTAGACCGGAGGAGAGTGCCGAGAGAGAAGAAAAAACAAACGTCAACGAAATGATTTTAATTGCTTTACCGCTCAATGTACTTTACGCAAACAATAAAATAATTAGAGGTTGGTGTTTTTCGGGTCCGCGCGTGGTAGCATCATTCACGCCGTAATTAAATCAATATCGCAGCGTTTTATTATTCATGAGCTTATTGCACTTTCAGAGCGCTTACACTTTCAACCTCCTTTTTAATGCCGTGATTAAAATGGAACTGCGGGATCCAGAATGATTAGAGTAATTGTGAGGCGTGTGAATGAAGAAGAAGATATGGAAAGTCATGTTTGGAGTTCTAGATGAACAGACTACTAGAGCTGCTGGTTTTACTGGTCGTTTTACATCTGCTTGCCGTTATCTTATTAGTTTACTGGTGACTTATAGTAAACGATGTCTGCGACGTTCCAACGTCTAGATACGGTTGAGTCATGCAGTGCTGTTTAAAACATCCCAGTGTGCGTTATTAAGGAACGGAACCTCTCATTGATGAGCGAATGGAATAGGGAATAGACTCTACTATCTAGAGCAGAGGTAGTATTACCAGGGGTGTAGACCCAGGCCTCAACAGCCTTTGTGCTGATCCATTTTCAGTAAAAGCCAAGTCTGTGGGGGCCTGGACTATAGAGCAATAATACTAACATATCCACTGTCTGTATACTGAAGGTAGACCCCATTCTAAAAGACAAACCTAGCCACCTCAGGCCGGTACAGGGAATTGGCTGTGTCCCATATGACTCCCTACTCTCTAGTTGTCATTAGTCTCTCTATATGTCTGTGGCTGGAAGTACTGCTTTACTGTATGGGGAATAGGGCAGAGACCTGAGAGAGGGATGAGATTTGGCCATTATTCATATGGGGTCAGTTGGTGGTCAAATGTCATTGACTGGAAGGTGACCCTATGTGTCTCTAGTGTGTGTGTGTGTGTGTGTGTGTGTGTGTGTGTGTGTGTGTGTGTGTGTGTGTGTGCGTGTGCGGGTGCCCGCACGTGTGCCCTGCGGGGACGTCAGGGTGGACTGAGTGTTACATTATGGCCTAACAAGCTAAACGGTCCCGGATGAATTAGTATATGCATATGCATTCGTGCTCAGCCAACTACAAGGTCCAAGGCTGTGTGCGCGCGTGCGCATACTGATGTCAATACACTTCATTCAGGAGTAGGACCTCCTTCCTTTGTTTGTGCCTCTTCCTAATATGTCATAGAGGTTGTTATCGGGCCACTTTAAGTGATAGGAATGGGTTGTATAAACGTCAATATCTATGGTGGAATATTTATTTAGTCTTTCCTTTCAGAGCTCTTAGAGACATGATTGTCGCCCAACCCCGCTTAAGTAATCACCAGTATATCTGCTCAGAATGGACTATCAATGTATTGATGATATTTCATGGGAAATGTTTTATAATCAGGCCGAGGTGGAGTCTGCTTACCTGACTTTTCTCACATCTTTCAATTCTGTATTTCCCTTAGTTAAACCACTTAGGAGAGCAGCAGATGGGTTCTGGAAACCTTGGTTTACAACCGGTCCTAAAAAAATCCTCAGTTAAAAAGAAAAAATATATATAGTTTTATAAAAAGTTTCTCACTAATTCCTCTCCCCTGAATTCTGCAAATTATAAAAAGTATAAGAACAAATGTACTCACCTACTTCAGATATCCCCCAAAATATATTTTACTAGCAAATTCCAAGAATCCTTAAATAATATAAAGTCAACTTGGAAAATCATCAGTCAACTGTTGAATAAGAAAAAGGCATCTACAACTATCCCATCTCAATGTGTTGTTGGAAATAAGACCTATAGTGATCCCTTTCATCTGAATTCAATCGCTTTTTTGTGAATGTGGGTTCCTCTCTGTCAAACAAAATAGAGAGAACTGATGGAAATCCCTTGGAATTTACATTCAGGGACCTTTCCCTTCTCTGCTTCAGTTTGGCCTTGCTGATATATTGGAGGTGATGGAGTTAATTGGTAACTTAAAGATATCAGCAGCAGGTCATGATGAGATTGGTGCCTCTTTGGCGAAATCAGTGTCTTCCTCGATTACTGAGCCTCTAACGTCCAGTGCATTCGTAAAGCCTTATTCTAAAATGGATTAAATAAAAAATGATCATCATCAATTTACACACAATACCCCATAATGACAAAGCGAAAACAGTTTTTTAGATTTGTTTGCAAATGTATTAAAAACAGATACCTTGTTTACATAAGTATTCAGACCTTTTGCTATGATAATCAAAATTGAGCTCAGCTCCATTCTGTTTCCATTGATCATCTTTGAGATGTTTCTACAACTTGATTGGAGTCCACCTGAGGTAAATTCAATTGATTGGAAATTATTTGGAAAGGCACACACCTGTCTATATAAGGTCCATATGTCAGTGTTTTATTTGTAATACATTTGCAAAAACTTTTTTTAAAAAACTATTATTGCTTTGTCATTATGGGGTGTTGCGTGTAGATTGATGAGGAAAGGAAAACAATTTAATCTATTTTAGAATAAGGCTGTAACGTAACAAAATGTGGAAAAAGTCAAGGGGTCTGAATACTTGGTGAAGATACTGTATATCTTCACCAAATCAATGCAAACTGGTATTGTTCCTAAAGATTTGAAAATTGCCAAAGTTATCCCCCTCTATATATCTGGGGATCCAAGATCTTTTACACATTATTGCCCAATATCTGTACTACTATGTTTTTAGAAAATTGGTGTATAAGAGAATGTTAAAACATTTAAATAAACACTGTATTCTATATTCGTAAAAACTACTCCACAGATATGGCTCTTTTGCAACTTGTGGATAAAATCTTTACAACCCTGAATAACAATGAATACACGCTTTGCATATTTTTAGATTTATCCAAAGTAGATCATGAAATATTACTTTCTAAATTACGTTATTACGGTTTTCATGATTATACATATAATTCACAACAAAGTTAATACATTCAGTTGAAATAACATCAGGATTATGTTTATGGTAGAGAAGAATTTGTTAATGCAAACGGTTCTGCATTTACCAGAGCCAAGATATCCTGTGGCGTGACACAGGGTTGGATAATTGGACCTTTGTTATTCCTAATCTATATCAATGACCTTGCTGAAGGGTCTTCTACCATACTTCCCCTTCTCTTTGCTGATGAAACCAATTAGATTTTATCACACAAGAATTTTGATTCATTAATTAATGAAGCCAACTCAGGCATGGCCAAATTTTCTGATTGATTCCAGATAAACAAATTATCTTTAAATGTAAAAACAAAAAAAATCTAACTTTATTGTGTTTACTAGTAAGAATAAAACATATTTAAAAAATACAACTTTTTTAAAAAGAGCTAGGATCTCAATTGGTAGGAATGAAATGGAACAAGTCACATCCACTAGATTCCTCAGAGTTCTAAATGATGAAAAAAGGATTCTGGAAAGATCATATTCAATTTGTCTGCAGCAAGGTGATGAAATCGGTTGGTATCATCAGTAAGATTAGTGGTTTGGTTCATCAGGTTTGCTTCCTAACTCTATACCATAGTTTAATTGACCCATATCTCATTTACTGTAATATTGTCTGGGTGGGCCAGTACATATGCCTCCTACCTACACAAATTACTCATGATACAAAAATACATTTGCAAGAATAGCCACCTCCTCAAATTTCCTGGCTCCGTCTGCACCTTTGTTTAAGAAACTCAATATCTTGTCTATTTATGACATTAATATATGCCAATTATGCACTTTCATCTACAAATACTCCTACCTCCCAGACAGTTTACCTAAACCCTTCAATGGATTCTTCCAGGTTCATTCTGAAGTCCATCTACAGTCTATATAACACAAGACACTGCGGTAACCGTCCCCCTCACCACTGGCGCAGCTTACATAGTCCGTTCTCTATCAGATATGGAGGTACCATACTCTGGAATTCTTATCTTCACATTGCCAAAACATCATCATCCCTCAATAACTTCAAGTTAAGACTGGGAGTCAGCCTGATGAACCAAACTACTCAGTAATCTCAGTAATCTCCTCCATATAACTCTCACACACTCACATGCACACACACATTTAAACAAAACATTTCTTCTTTTTTTTGTGGTTACTGATTAATGAATGTATACATTTATAATTAGTAGGTTTGTTATGTTTTTTTGTACTTCCTGCACTGTTTTTTGGTTGTTTTTATCTGTACTGTTTTCTATCGCTTGTTTTCTCTGGCGCAAATAAATAAATAATAAATAACAAAATTGCATGAACACATTCATCCCAAACCTTAACCCTTAAACATAATGAACATAATGTTTTAACCAAATCTAAAACCTTAACTTCTAAATTTGACGTTTGGAGCAACTTCGAAATATGACTTTTGGAGAAAGGTGGATAAACATCAGAATCTGACGTCACATTAGTAAAACCGTGATTCTTGTTTCTGAAGACCAAAAATGTCCATCAATTACAATAGCTTACTTAATAGACTTCATGGAAATTACATTTCACAATAGCACACTTATGTTTAGATGTGCCACACATGCACACACTTAATTTATTTTTATTTTTTATTTAACCTTAATTTAACTAGGCAAGTCAGTTAAGAACAAATTCAAAACTGCCTTGTTCAAGGGCAGAATGACAGATTTTTACCTTGTCAGCTCGGGGATTCGATCTAGCAACCTTTCGGTTACTGGCCCAATGCTCTAACCACTAGGCTCCCTGCCGCCCCACATGCATGCACGGATGCACACCACACACACCCGGACCGACACCCATATTAGAAATCTAAATGGGCCGTGGGTTCAGTCTCAGTTCACAGCTGAGCGCTCCCACAATGCACTGGATTCATGGCGACACCTTAGGAAAGGGGCAATGCTCCTTGTACCATTCACACGGCTCCAGACACACACACACACACACACACACACACACACACACACACACACACACACACACACACACACACACACACACACACACACACACACACACAGACACACACAGACACACACAGACACACAATTGAAAAAAGGTCTACAACTCCATCCTGCAGCAACAGGAAATTTGAATTATTTTGTGGTTTATAATTGATGGACATTTTTAGGCTTCCGAAGCCTTTTTAAACCTCAAATACACTACTTTGCTAAATTGCTGAAAAGTTATCCTGCAAAACAAGATTCACGGTTTTACTAATGTGACCTCCGATTCAGATGTTTATCTGCCTTTCTCCAAAAGTCATATTTCAAAATTGCTACAAACGTCAAATTTAGAAGTTAAGGTTTTAGATTGCGTTAAAATATTATGTTCAGGCATTCATTCTGAATGTTTACGTTTAAGGGTTAAGGTTTGGGATAGGGTTAAAACCCAAAATACAAAATTAGTGTCTACCACTAGGTTTGAACACGTGACCTTTGAATCCGGAGACATATGATTACAAAAAAATCCAAGCCAACTTCATGGTAATAGCGCTCTGTTGCCCCTAGTAGCCGGTTTTGAAAGCATTTTCCGTCTGTCCAGGACATGGACAGACGTCCAATTTCAAAGTCAATCGTAAGAATTCTGTCTGCTCCTGTGACAGGGTGATCAAATGAAGATCCTACATCTGTACACACACATCCCTTGCCCCAAACACACATGGGGCCACCACAATGGAGTGGAGGAGGCCATCGTCTCAGGATCTGTGGACTTCTAACTCCCAATATGTTCAACTGTAGCCGATGGGGGGGCTGTGCCATGTAATGTTACAATAGATAACTAAATTGAGAATTCTGGAATCAGATGTTGTAAGTTGTGCCTGTTATATCGATGGCAGTGGGATGCATGGCACCAACGATTAATCGATGAATCCGTGCCACGGATCTTTAGTATGTGTGTGTTGTTTGCCTTTGTGCGTGCGTCCATGTGTGTGTGTGTTTATGAATGAATACACAATGCCAAATGTTCATGAATATTCCAAATGCCCAATCGATTGGAATAAGAGAAGGGTGCTTTTTGTTGCATTTTTAGTACGACAGTTACCGGAAGAGAAACTCAACCAAAGTAAAGCCACAGAAAACATAAACAAACACACTCCTCCATTTGTCATCCTGTCATCCCAGAGCGAGGGAGAGATGCGTTCGGAAGTCTTGTGTTTAGTAACAACAAAGCTACTTCCCAGAGTTTTCCAGTGTGTGTTTGCGGTAGATCCCAGTGTGTGCGTTTGTTTGCGTGCGGACGTGCATGCTTGTGCGCGTGTATGTCTGTTGTGTATATCTCTGTGTGTCTCTTTGTTGGCAGGATTCGATGATGAGGATCACACGAGCTGTGTCCTGAATTCCTCTAAGACAACTGAAGGCCAAACTGACTTCCTCTTAGATTTCACGGTCTCTCTATACACACAACACATCATCACATACCGAGGGACAATGAAAATGTATGCCGCCTTTCATATTTAATTCTAGTTTGAGAGTTCTGTCTGTTTGGTTGTGTTTTCCAGATGTATTGCAGTGGATCACAGACTGCTACAGTGAGGGAAAAAGTATTTGATCCCCTGCTGATTTTGTATGTTTGCCCACTGGCAAAGAAATGATCAGTCTATAATTTTAATGGTAGGTTTATTTGAACAGTGAGAGACAGAATAATAACAAAAAAATCCAGATAAACACATGTCAAAAATGTTATACATTTATTTGCATTTTAATGAGGGAAATAAGTATTTGACCCCCTCTCAATCAGAAATATTTCTGGCTCCCAGGTGTCTTTTATACAGGTAACGAGCTGAGATTAGGAGCACACACTTAAAGGGAGTGCTCCTAATCTCAGCTTGTTACCTATATAAAAGACACCTGTCCACAGAAGCAATCAATCAATCAGATTCCAAACTCTCCACCATGGCCAAGACCAAAGAGCTCTCCAAGGATGTCAAGGACAAGATTGTAGACCTACACAAGGCTGGAATGGGCTACAAAACCATTGCCAAGCAGCTTGGTGAGAAGGTGACAACAGTTGGTGCGATTATTCGCAAATGGAAGAAACACAAAAGAACTGTCAATCTCCCTCGGCCTGGGGCTCCATGCAAGATCTCACCTCGTAGAGTTGCAATGATCATGAGAATGGTGAGGAATCAGCCCAGAACTACACGGGAGGATCTTGTCAATGATCTCAAGGCAGCTGGGACCATAGTCACCAAGAAAACAATTGGTAACACACTACGCCGTGAAGGACTGAAATCCTGCAGCACCCGCAAGGTCCCCCTGCTCAAGAAAGCACATATACATGCCCGTCTGAAGTTTGCCAATGAACATCTGAATGATTCAGAGGACAACTGGGTGAAAGTGTTGTGGTCAGCTAGACCAAAATGGAGCTCTTTGGCATCAACTCAACTCACCGTGTTTGGAGGAGGAGGAATGCTGCCTATGACCCCAAGAACACCATCCCCACCGTAAAATGTAAATGTAAAATGTCAAACATGGAGGTCGAAACATTATGCTTTGGGGGTGTTTTTCTGCTAAGGGGACAGGACAACTTCACTGCATCAAAGGGACAATGGACGGGGCCATGTACCGTCAAATCTTGGGTGAGAACCTCCTTCCCTCAGCCAGGGCATTGCAAATGGGTCATGGATGGGTATTCCAGCATGACAATGACCCAAAACACACGGCCAAGGCAACAAAAGAGTGGCTCAAGAAGAAGCACATTAAGGTCCTGGAATGGCCTAGCCAGTCTCCAGACCTTAATCCCATAGAAAATCTGTGGAGGGAGCTGAAGGTTCGAGTTGCCAACGTCAGCCTCGAAACCTTAATGACTTGGAGAAGATCTGCAAAGAGGAGTGGGACAAAATACCTCCTGAGATGTATGCAAACCTGGTGGCCAACTACAAGAAACGTCTGACCTCTGTGATTGCCAACAAGGGTTTTGCCGCCAAGTACTAATTTGTGTTTTGCAGAGGGGTCAAATACTTATTTCCCTCATTAAAATGCAAATCAATTTATAACATTTTTGACATGCGTTTTTCTGGATTTTTGTTGTTGTTATTCTGTCTCTCACTGTTCAAATAAACCTACCATTAAAATGATAGACTGATCATTTCTTTGTCAGTGGGCAAACGTACAAAATCAGCAGGGGATCAAATACTTTTTTCCCTCACTGTTACTGCAGTAGGTTTCTGTATGCTGAATATTACAGCATATTGGATGACTGTCATTCATATTCCATTCACCCAGTTCAATGTAACATCGATAGGTTTAGGCTACTACATGATAGTCACATTTTCCCTATACCCATCATGAGGTTGCTACAACCTAGCCTATGAATGAAAGTTTAAAACGAAGGTGCAGAGGACGAGAGAAATTTGAGTAAGGTGACCGACATTGACACATTCATTAACGCCTTTCACAATCTTGCCTCCGTCTAGCTGATCTAGGGTGTAATCATTAGTCCAACAGTTGCAAACGAGAGTTTCTATTGGACAAATTCAGGTTTATCCCCGTTTCATTCTGTTTGCTTCCGTTTGAAAAAAAAAAAAAGTTTTTCAACAGAATCAGCAGAATGAATACACCCCTGATCACATGCAAACACAGTCAACTTTCATAGCAGCCACATATAAACAGCATGATCCTTTTGATCGTTGCATAATTCCTTTTCGCATTTACGCGCTCTCCTCCTCTCACATTTTCCTTTTGTTTGTGGACTTCAGTGCACAACATATCAGCTGTCTGTGACCAGGCGAAAAAACCCATCCAAGCCAAACCTTCATATCATAACCGCTACACACAGCCTACATCATTGTCACCATATTAGCAAACGTCAAGTCAACATAGCTACTAGAACTAACGCGTTAGTAAACCCGCTACAATCATGCAGTACAGTTAGGAAGCAGTAAAGCAGTTACATCGGCGGGCCCTGGTGGCAATGAATGAATAAAACCAAAAGCTTACCTTGACTTGGAGGAGTTCCAGCATTGGCTAGCCATAGCCAACTAGGTATCATAGCATCCCTCTCTGTTTGAGCCAGATGTTTGAATAGGCTAAACTAGCTAGCTGTTTTCGCTAGGTAAGTAAGTGAAAGTGAAAAAAAATAGATAGCTAGCATTCTCTCTCTCTTGATTGTCCTTAATTTTTTAAGAAATGTATTCGTTAAAAACGTTGTATCTATGAAGGATAACTTTTTGTAATGTTTCACAATTTTTATTTTTCATGAAATTCGCTGAGGTGAATGGTCCTCCCCTTCCTCCTCTGAGGAGCCTCCACTGGCTGAATAGGGTAGGGGTTCTCAAACCCCAGAGGCTTCATCATTTTGTTCTAGCCCTGAACTAGCTGGCTTGATTCACCTGCTGTAGTCAATGGCTTAATGATTAGTTGACAATTGGAATCAGGTGTTGTGGGCTAGCTCTGGGACAGATCAACTACAGGGAACGGATGGGGGTCCCGAGGAGAGGTTTGAAAACCACTGGAACAGGCTGACTGAGTGCAGTGAAGTAACTCCATTCTCTGCCGTTCTCTGCTGTGCTGTTTGTTACTCCCACTACCTCTCACCCTCTGTCCAACGCTCTCTCATCTACCCTAACACACTCTCGTTCCATCTCTCTCCCCTCCGTCTCTCTCTCTCTCTCCCATCCTCTCCTACCTCTTACCCTCTGTCCACTGTCAAAACACCTCTCATCTCATTACTTCTCTCTCTCTCTCCTTCTCTTTCCCTCCCCTCCATCTCCTCTGTCGTTTCTCCAACACTCTGCAGTGATTTGCTCTCTGTTTTACCTGCTGACACCTGTCACCTGGGGATACAGGGCTTGGTGTCATGAGCTGCCAAGGTGTGTGTGTGTGCGCTTGTGCACGTGCCTGTGCATGGGGCGTGTGTGTCACCCATGGTTACAAGCCTTAGTACACTGAGCCAACACGCTGCAGTGAATAATTCAATTTGATACTATGACAAATGTCCTCACGCCAATATCCAAGCATAGAACATGTCACCAATACAGACTGCTCTGCTATGGAGAGAAAGGGAGATGGACAGGGTATTTTACTTACAGTATGTTTCACAGCTACAGTGTGTCTGTGTGTGAGTGATGGAGGTCTTCTCTTTATTACGACTCGGCTGTTAAAGGAGAAGAAAAGAGGGATGGAAGACTTGAACTCTGGATGAGTACTCTCCGGAACTTTCTGTGAACCAGTAGCTGAGGGTCGCAGTCAAGGCGATGCACTCGTCCTCCTCCTCACACACACAACATGCACACACGCACGCACACACGCATGCACACACACACACACACACACACACACACACACACACACACACACACACACACACACACACACACATCCCCTCTCTGAGTTCTTTGAGGTTCTGAAGAACAGAGGCAGGGAGAGAATGAAAAAAGACAGAGGAACAGGTCGAATAGAATATTGTCCTCCAGGGGGATTTCTCTCGCCGGGTCTTGTACAGGTTACAAAACACATGATCTCACACATCTACAGTCCAATAAAACATGGAGACAACAGAAAGGCCAGTAGCAGACCTATCACAGGGCGTGTTATTGCTCATGAAAGACTGCTCTGTGCTACATAGCAGAACACAGTAAGCGACTGTAGACAGTTGAATGGAAAGGAGCAGTCAGTAAAAATGTCCCAGAGGTTGCTCAGACGGGTGTAGCTTTGATTCATGATGCACTTCTGTCAGAATCAGAGCAGCAGAACAAGACAACAACTGCCATGGTGGAAGTGCAGTGTACAGCGGAGTAAGGGGCAGTTCAATTCAGGAAGTGCATTAAAACGCATGAATTGTGCTTTGCCCAATGTTTTCTATGAGGATTGTTCAACTTTAAAAATAAAATGATTTGGATTTTAACTAACGTAATGTATGAAGTTAATTCCAGCCCTGGTGCTGGGTGATGACCAGCATGCCAGCGAGGTGTGGCAGAGAGTAACGGCATACAGTCTGTAGCACCCTCTGTCACTGCTGTTAAGAGTCAGGGAGAGGGGTGAGAGGAGTGTGGGGGAGAGCGGTGAGGAAGGGGCCAGGAAAGGGACTCGACTCCCAGGAGCGTGCTGGGTGGAGAGGAGAGAGCGGGAGGGAGGCTGTTTTACATACAAGCTGTTGATGAATCTATGGAAAGAATCATCATTCCATTCTTTCTCTCTCTCTCCGTGTCTCTATGTCTCTCACTCTCTCTCCGTCCCACCATCTCCCCTCTCACCAGTGTTCTGTGAGGTTTGTCTGACCTTTCCATGTGTTACTGGTGTCAGCGGTGGGATATGAGGGTCTGGTCAAAGCCATTGATCAAGCTGATCAGAGTATTGGCTAACTCTCACAGTGGCGTCAGGATCTATAGCAGGTCCCAGAGTCCAGCAGGAGGGATCTGGGATTGATTACGCCAGGCATGAGAGTGTGACGGACAAGAGCTGCAAATCCATGTGAGAGGGAGAGAGAGAGAGTGTTCTGTTTTTGTCTATAAAGGCAGATTAGTAATGAGGCTGTCTTTACCGAGCGAACCACATCCTTGGCATTCCCTCGCGCTTTTGAGTAGGGAGTGTGTGTGTGTGTGTGTGTGTGTGTGTGTGTGTGTGTGTGTGTGTGTGTGTGTGTGTGTGTGTGTGTGTGTGTGTGTGTGTGTGTGTGTGTGTGCTGCCTGTGTGTGTGCTGCTTGTGTGTGTGTGTGTGTCGTGATTTAATATTCCAGTAAAGTGGTCCCTGTGGAAAGGCAGCTCTTTGTTCTTGGTAATGATCATGCCGGGGAACACTAATGTAGAGGAGGAGAGAGAACAGTCCCCCAACACACACCCTCCCCATTGTCACTTACCATGGCAACACACAGCACAATTCCATATATGTGTGTGTGAGTTTTGTCATGTGGTTGATCTCATACGTTACGTGT
Organism: Salmo salar; assembly: GCF_965601325.2. NCBI lineage: Eukaryota > Metazoa > Chordata > Actinopteri > Salmoniformes > Salmonidae > Salmo > Salmo salar. Next base: position 13,158,630 of record NC_138299.1, on the reverse strand, counting down.
TTTCTTGTTCTCTGTCCAGTGTATCGTGCTGTTATTCTGAAAAATGCACCACCATCAAGCAGCTCGGCTGCCAGAAGAGGATGACCTGTTTTCTAACGGCACCGACCTTGCTGTGACCCCGGCAAACCAAATCTGTTGGAAACGCCTCCTATAGTAAAGCTGTCGATGAGTCGGTTTTAACACCGTCGTTAGCACAGGGAAGAGAATAATTATCCCTGGCCCCCCTCCCGTGCCACCGAAGGGGTTCAGAACATTTTGCCCTAAACGAGTACCTGAAGAAACTTTGCAACGACAGGAATGTCTCTTTTTCTTGACCACTTTCATTTGCTATGGGAGCAACCAAAGCTTTTTAAAAGAGACAGGATTCACCCAAACCACAGGGGTTCCAGGATTATTTCCAGCAACGTCAAAACCTGTTTTAAAGACTGACAGACAGGGTCTGGTAGTGATTCAGTCCTCCCTGTCAGACTGACAGACAGAGTCTGGTAGTGATTCAGTCCTCCCTGTCAGACTGACAGACAGGGTCTGGTAGTGCTCCAGTCCTCCCTGTCAGACTGACAGACAGGGTCTGGTAGTGATTCAGTCCTCCCTGTCAGACTCACAGACAGGGTCTGGTAGTGATTCAGTCCTCCCTGTCAGACAGTGTCTGGTAGTGATTCAGTCCTCCCTGTCAGACTGACAGACAGGGTTTGGTAGTGATTCAGTCCTCCCTGTCAGACTGACAGACAGGGTCTGGTAGTGCTCCAGTCCTCCCTGTCAGACTGACAGACAGGGTCTGGTAGTGATTCAGTCCTCCCTGTCAGACTGACAGACAGGGTTTGGTAGTGATTCAGTCCTCCCTGTCAGACTGACAGACAGGGTCTGGTAGTGCTCCAGTCCTCCCTGTCAGACAACAGACAGGGTTTGGTAGTGATTCAGTCCTCCCTGTCAGACTGACAGACAGGGTTTGGTAGTGATTCAGTCCTCCCTGTCAGACTGACAGACAGGATCTGGTAGTGCTCCAGTCCTCCCTGTCAGACTGACAGACAGGATCTGGTAGGGATTCAGTCCTCCCTGTCAGACTGACAGACAGGGTCTGGTAGTGCTCCAGTCCTCCCTGTCAGACTGACAGACAGGATCTGGTAGGGATTCAGTCTTCCCTGTCCCAATAAGCAACAGATGACTTGGAAAGCATATCAGCTCCTGTAGAAATGGCACTATGGTTATTGTGAGTAACCTAATTTATGTTCCTTTAACTTGGCCTTCTAGTGAGTTTATACAAACTGTCATCTCCTACCATTCCGATAGATTGGTGACTGTCAGAAAACGTGGTTTCAAGTGTTCATAATTGGTTGTTATTCCATTGGTTACCTCGAGGCAGATGGCCCAGGGGCAGAGTGGCTCGCACTCATTGAATATGGCACTTATAATATGTCAGAGCAATCACTAGTAAAACCTTTCTTGTGAATGACCTCCTTACTGAGCGCAAAGTTGATTGCATGTTTCTCACTGAAACATGGCTGTCTTCAGACTGTAGTGTTGCTCTTATTGAAGCCTCGCCCCCGGACTACAGAAAAGGGAAAAGGGGTGGGGGGACAGCCTCTATTTTTACTAATGCTCTCATCTGTAAGGACATTTCATTTGTTGACTTTGGGTCTTTTTTTGAGCATCATGCTATACTGTTTAAATGTCAGCCACCAGTGCTGGCTCTAACCCTGTATAGACCACCAAAGCACTGCTCCACTTTCTTTCCTGATTTCTCTGAACTATTGTCCTTGAGCTATGATAAAATTGTGTTGGGCGATTTTAATATTCATGTTGACAAAGAGACTGACTCCAAGCCGTTGAAGTTATGACTCTTTTGAGCTCTATGGACATTATCCAACATGTTACTGGGACCACCCATAACCACGGACATACTCTGGACCTGGTTATTACCAAGAGGCTTTCTATTGACATATCCTCTGTTGTTGGATGTTGCTTTATCTGATCACCACTGTGGATTTGTTACTACCTTGTTAACCATAGTACAGGGTAATACCGAACGCATTATTACGAAATGCTATCTTACGTCTGAAGTTGCTACAGATTTCACTAAGTGTATGAACCTATTCTGCCTTCCCTTTGCGATGATTTAGTTGATAACTTTAATAGCAAATGAAGGACAACCATTGATGCCAGATCTCCAGTAAAGTTTAGTAAGGCCACATCCAAATGGAGAGGCCCCTTGGATAAGTGTGGAAACGAATCAATTAAGGAGAAAGTGGAGAAAGTCAAAGCTGCAGGTCCGTTATGATATTCTGAGAGAGCAACTTGGCATTTATAACAAGACAATTAGAAATGGCAGACAGGCAAATTTTTTCTAGCTGGATCACTAATAATCCAGAATAATTCCAGAGTGCTCTTCCCAACCATGGCCTGATAAATCCTACCCTTATCAGAGACAAGATAACAAACATTAGGCTGGGTATCAGTCACGCAAGACCCGATGAGAAGCTTGATGATATGTACCCTAGCCTACCACACAAAGGCACGATAGATGTATCTTCCCTGGTCGACACAGACATGCTCAGGAAAGTGATAATACAACTTAAGCCTCTACCTATCCCCACCACCTTCTTAAAAAAATGTAATTCCATATCTGAAGAAGTGCAAGCTTTTGTTAATCACTCCCTGTTCACAGGCACTTTCCCCACTGCACTAAAAACGTTTTTTTGTGCCCAGCACAGAGACAGGCTTAGTTAAAGTGGTAAATGATCTTAGAGCTAACACAGATGCCGAACGGCTCTTTATCCTTGTACTCTTGGATTTAAGTGCTGAATTCGACAATGTTGACCATGATGTCCTTCTGGGCAGACTAGAGAGGTGGGCAGGCCTCTCCGGCCCAGTTCTATGTTAGGTTTGGACCTATTTAACCGCTCAAGAGTTTTTTGTCACCCTTGGTGAACACAATTCAGAGAAAATGCATAACACGTGGCGTTCCACAAGGTTCAATTTTGGGTCCGGTATTGTTCAGTGCATTGGGAAAGTATTCAGACCCCTTGGCTTTTTCCACATTTTGTTACGTTATAGCCTTATTCTAAAATGGATTGAATAAATACAAATCTTCAGCAATCTACACACAATAGCCCATAATGACAAAGAGAAAACAGGTTTTTAGAAATGTTTGCAAATGTATTAAAAACAGAAATACCTTATTTACATAAGTATTCAGAGCCTTTGATATGAGACTTGATATTGAGCTCAGGTACATCCTGTTCCCATTGATCATCCTTGAGATGTTTCTAAAACTTAATTGGAGTCCACCAGTGGTAAATTCAATTGATTTTACATGATTTGGAAAGGCACACACCTGTCTATATATAAGGTCCCACAGTTGACAATTCATGTCAGAGCAAAAACCAATCCAATAAGGTTGAAGGAATTTTCCGTAGAACTCTGAGACAGGATTGTGTCAAGGCACAGATTTCTGAAGCATTTAAGGTCCCCAAGACCACAGTGGACTCCATCATTCTTAAATTAAAGAAGTTTGGAACCACCAAGACTCTTCCTAGAGCTGGAGACCCGGACAAACTGAACAATCGGGGGAGAAGAACCTTGGTCAGGGAGGTGACTAAGAACCTGATGGTCACTCTGACAGAGCTCTGTATTTCCTCTGTGGAGATGGGAGAACCTTCCAGAAGGACAACCATTTCTGCAGCGCTCCACCAATCAGGCCTTTTATGATAGAATGGCCAGACTGAAGCCACTCCTCAGTAAAAGGCACACACCTGTCTATATATAGCCCACTTGGAGTTTGCCAAAAGGCACCTAAAGACTCTCAGACCAGATTCTCTAGTCTGGTGAAACCAAGATTGAACTCTTTGGCCTGAATGCAAAGCATCACGTCTGGAGGAAACCTGGCACCATCCCTACGGTGAAGCATGGTGGTGGCAGCATCATGCTGTAGGGATGTTTTTCAGCGGCAGGGACTGGGAGACTAGTCAGAATTGAGGCAAAGATGAACGGAGCAAAGTACAGAGAGATCCTTGATGAAAACCTGCTCCAGAGCGCTCAGGACCTCAGGCTGGGCCGAAGGTTCACCTTCCAATAATACAACGACCTTAAGCACACAGCCACGACAACGCAGGAGTGGCTTCGGGACAAGTTTCTGAATATCCTTGCGTGGCCCAGCCAGAGAGCGGACTTGAACCCGATTGACATCTCTGGAGAGACCTGAAAATAGCTATGCAGCAACGCTCCCCATCCAACCTGACAAAGATTGAGAGGATCTACAGAGAAGAATGGGAGAAACTCCCCAAATACAGGTGTGCCATGCTTGTAGCGTCATAACCAAGAAGACTTGAGGCTGTAATCGCTGCCAAAGGTGCTTCAACAAAGTGCTGAGTAAAGGGTCTGAATACTTATGTAAATGTGATATTTCATTTATTTTTTTTAGCAACAATTTCTAAAAACCTGTTTTTGCTTTGTCATTATAGGGTATTGTGTGTAGATTGATGAGAAAAAACACTATGCAATACATTTTTTGAATAAGGCTGTAACGTAGCAAAATGTGGAAAACGTCAAGGGGTCTGAAATCTTTGAGTGCACTCTTTATTGTCCGACGGCACTGTGTTACCCCTTGGCAGCATTATCAGAAAGCACAGGATTAGATTTTCACTGCTACACAGACGATACATGACTTTCCATTTCTGTATCACCAGAGGATTTTAGCTCTATTGATAAATGATTTGACTGTATTAGTGATTTAAATACTTGGATGGCTCACAACTTCCTCCAGCTAAATCAAGACAAGACCAAGGTACTTATTGTTGGAGTCAAAGCATAGACAGAGAATCTGGCCGCACATTTTAATTCACGGGTAATAAAGATAAAACACCAGGTAATGCTCTCCTGTCTGGTCTACCAAAGAAAGCCATTGGTCAACTGCAAAACATACAGAATGCTGCAGCACGGGTACGGACCAAGACCAGATGGAGAGCACACATTACATCGGTTTTAAGGTCTCTGTAGTTTTAGAATACATTTTAAGATTCTTCTATTGGTTTTTAAATCAATCCACGATTGTGCACCCCAATACATGTCAGACATGTTTTTAAGTTATGTACCCAGTAGGTCCCTCAGATCCTCTGGAACTGGCCTTTTAACTATCCCAAAGCTTAGGACTAAGACATGGAGAGGCAGCCTCTAGTTATTGTGCTGTATAAATGAATCTGGATTTGATTTCATTCTTATGCCCCCCCCCCCCCCCCCCCCAACAAAAAAAAACACACATACACTGCCTTAAGTAACGTGGGCAACCCTGCCTGCATACAGTATTGAACTCAGCAGGTTGTACAAATGTAGACATGACACCATGGCTTTACCCTCAGGACATTTATGCGACTGATAAAGTCAGTCATCTAGCACACATGTTTGAATGCTGGGAGGAAATCAACCAGAAATCAACCAAATCAACCATACACTACCCTACATGCTGTATTCGTTACAATAGAACGGTTGATCTGAATAGTGGAATTAGCTGAATTACCGTGAACGGATCTTGACGAGATCAATGGATGATTCCAGTTCTAAGAAATATCTTCCACCACCTTCAGCCTTCATCTCTGACAAAGTAGTTTCACACGGAAGGTACTTTGTCTTTCTAGGGCATCTAAGACATTGTTTGGTCTTTGATGTGGTTGTTTACATGTTTGTGGATTGTTTTAGTTGGCTTGCTGATGGTTCGTAAAAATCAGACGGCTTTGTTTTGGGCTAGATGGAGTCTGTGACATGCCGTGTGATGTCTGTCTATCTATCTGTCTGTGTTTCTGCGCTCACTCCCTAAAGCATTAAACCCATTTCTTCTGTCTCCCAAATGGCAAACTTTCCCAAACATTTCTCCCGCACAGAGGTGTGTTTCCCAAAGATTTCTCCACAGTGTGATCTCTCCCAGTCTCCCTCTGCCAGAGAGATTTGGTTCCAAGTTAAAGTTGAGAAAACAAGTGTGTGTGTGTGTGAGTGTGTGTGCGTGCGTGCGTGCGTGCACTTAATACGAGAAACCACCCCAGCATTGACTTCTAATTGGAGATTTAATTGGATAGTTCTCTCCTTGAGTGCGTTACAGCCAAACAGTTTTTGTTGATAAATGCTTGAGGCAGAGAAAGTGTGCGTGCGTGCGTGCGCTTGTGTGTCTGAGCTCCTCTCAATAAGTCATTGAGGCGTGGTGAGTGCTCCACGGCACTCTGTGTGTTTTTGGCCTATTGAGCAGTACACCAATTACTGTGATATTAATGAACCCACGGCTGGATGTGATAAGAAATAATATGGCTCTGAAAAAACCTACTTTGATATTGACATTTAGTGTTCCACTGTCTGCCTCTTTTTATTTGTTGTCGTTCGGTTGGCACTCATCAGAATGATGTCACTCAAATGATCTATAGTCCATTGGATCCCGGATGAACTTTTCTGTAAATGTCAGGCGGCTTCCATCTGTCCCGGTGACACATTGTGTAATTCAGGGGTGGCCAACCCTCCTCCAAGAAGGCTAGAGCAGAAACCTGCAGCCAGTAGTTTTCCAGGAGGAAGGTGGGCCACCGCTGTTGTAAAACCAACACTTTCAACTGCAATAACGTTCATGTGAATAAACCATGAGGAAGGGACTGTTTTGGAGTTGCCCAATTCTGTGCCATCTGGTGTCGCTCTGCTCTCCTGTCTCAAGATGTCCATATAAACTACCGTCTGTCTGTTCACCATAAACAACAACAACATGTGGGTTGGTTTGGGTTCAAGAGCTGTTCCCCACGCAAACCTGTTGTGTAGTGTTGCAAGTGTATTCTCTAAGAGGGTGTGTATTCTCTGTGTGTATTCTCTAAGGCTGTGTCTTCTCTGTGTGTATTCTCTTTGTGTGTATATTCTCTGTGTGTATTCTCTGTGTGTATTCTCTGTGTGTATTCTCTGTGTGTATTCTCTAAGAGTGTGTATTCTCTGTGTGTATTCTCTAAGACTGTGTGTATTCTCTGTGTGTGTGTATTCTCTGTGTGTGTGTGTGTGTGTATTCTCTGTGTGTATTCTCTAAGAGTGTGTGTATTATCTGTGTGTATTCTCTGTGTGTATTCTCTGTGTGTATTCTCTAAGAGTGTGTGTATTCTCTGTGTGTATTCTCTGTGTGTATTCTCTAAGAGTGTGTGTATTATCTGTGTATTCTCTAAGAGTGTGTGTATTCTCTAAGAGTGTGTGTATTCTCTAAGAGTGTGTGTATTCTCTAAGAGTGTATGTATTCTCTGTGTGTATTCTCTAAGACTGTGTGTATTCTCTGTGTGTATTCTCTAAGACTGTGTATATTCTCTTAGTGTGTATTTTCTTAGTGTGTGTATTATCTGTGTGTGTATTCTCTGTGTGTATTATCTTAGATTGTGTGTGTATTCTCTAAGAGTGTGTGTATTATCTGTGTATTCCCTAAGAGTGTGTGTATTCTCTAAGAGTGTGTGTATTCTCTAAGAGTGTATGTATTCTCTGTGTGTATTCTCTAAGACTGTGTGTATTCTCTGTGTGTATTCTCTAAGACTGTGTGTATTCTCTATGTGTATTCTCTTAGAGTGTGTGTATTCTCTGTGTGTATTCTCTAAGACTGTGTATATTCTCTTAGTGTGTATTTTCTTAGTGTGTGTATTATCTGTGTGTGTATTCTCTGTGTGTATTATCTTAGATTGTGTGTGTATTCTCTAAGAGTGTGTGTATTATCTGTGTATTCTCTAAGAGTGTGTGTATTCTCTAAGAGTGTGTGTATTCTCTGTGTATATTCTCTGACTGTGTGTATTCTCTGTGTGTATTCTCTAAGACTGTGTGTATTCTCTATGTGTATTATCTTAGAGTGTGTGTATTCTCTAAGTGTGTGTATTCTCTTAGTGTGTGTATTATCTGTGTGTGTATTCTCTGTGTGTATGTTCTCTGAGTGTGTGTGTTCTCTGAGAGTGTGTGTATTCTCTAAGAGTGTATGTATTCTCTGTGTGTATTCTCTAAGAGTGTATGTATTCTCTGTGTGTATTCTCTAAGAGTGAGTGTATTCTCTCTCTCTCTCTGTGTGTGTGTGTGTGTGTGTGTGTGTGTGTGTGTGTGTGTGTGTGTGTGTGTGTGTGTGTGTGTGTGTGTGTTCTCTAACAGAGCGTTTCCACTATACAAGCGGCACTCGCCTAGCCACACTAGCCCCGGCCTCATGTGGATGCTAGCAAGCAAGCTAGGTAGTGCTATGTATCAACAGCCATTGTCAGCTAATCCAGTGGTGGTTGGAAGCTATGGTGAGCTTCGATTTGGTCACTCGAGTGGCGATATCGCCGAGGGTTTGAATAAAATTCAGTTTTCCCCAACTTTAGTCCCGCCCTGTTTAGCTCCTTCGCCCATGCTCGCCTCACTCAACAGTCCCCCCGCCCACTTCTCTTCTCTTGCTTTCCTGCCATTGAAAGTGAATGGATTCCGTTGTTTCACAGCGCGATACCACTTCCTAGTGTAAACGACCCGTAAGAGTGTGTATCCTTTCTGTAAGTGAGTTTGTGTTCTTTAAGAGTGTGTATTATCCGTGGGAGTGTTTTATAATTTGGTAGATTCTTCATAATTCAACCAGAAGCATAAGGCTCTGCTCTCTGACCTATTTGGATAGGGCACTCTCTGCTCCACTTTAACACACGGACACATACACACACTCCACTCTCTCTCTCTCACACGCACGCACACACATGTTTTGACATGTGTATTTAAAAAGCTGTTGGGGTACAGTTTTAATCAGCCCCCTGATTAGCTATCCCAAATGTTGATAGATATTATGACATGGCTCATAACCTCGATGGGAGCACTGGTATAGTCTCTCTCTCTCTCTCTCTCTCTCTCTCTCTCTCTCTCTCTCTCTCTCTCTCACTCTCACTCTCACTCTCACTCTCTCTCTCTCTCACTCACATGATCTTTCTGTGCGTGTTTATATATGACATGATAGTACAGTTTTAACCCTCCCAGCTCTATGATAAGAGTGTAAAGTCGAGCAAAGTAAATGTTTAAACAATCATTTTTATTTCCAGAGATAAACCAATGGTCATATTTACCCAGATAGTGTACCAGTTAATGCACCACATTTAGTTTATTTTGATGCTAGAAAGCACTTTTTTGTGTTCTCTCCATTTACCAACCTCCTCCTCTATCTGCACCCCTCTCTCTTTCTCGTTTACCACTGGAAGAAAAAGTATTCCTTAATTAAAACCTGTTGGGGCTACAGGTTAGCAATGAACCCCGAGTCGGGATTGCTAACAAGGCTGGAAATTCAAAACATCAAAAATCTAATAATTTCAATTTCTCAAACAATCAACTATTTTACACAATTTAAATGATAAACATCTCCTTAATCTAACCACATTGTTCGATTTTCAAAGAGGCTTTACGGCAAAAGCATAAAGTTAGATTATGTTAGGACAGTACATAGCCACAAAAGTACAAACATCCATTTTCAATTCAAGGTCAGGCGTCACCAAAAGCAGAAACCAGCTAGAATTATGCACTAACTTTTGTCAATCTCCATCAGATGACACTCCTAGGACATTATGTTATACAATACATGCATTTTTTGTTCCATCAAGTTCATATTTATATCCAAAAACAGCATTTTACAGTAGCGTGAAATTCAGATTTTTTTCTTCTCTGAAATGCTTCCGGTGAACATAACAAAATTACTATTCGAAAACATTGGTAAATTATAATATTGTCATTCAAAGAATAATATATTATCATCTCGTAATTGCTACCGAATGGCCAGATCTCAAAATAACTTTACTGGGAAATCACATTTTGCAATAAACGGGGTGCTATGCTAAGAACAACAGGCTATGCTATACAGTTAGCATCATCTAAAATCGATAATAACATTGTAAATATCCCCTTACCTTTGATTATCTCCATCAGAAGGCAGGCATCCCAGGTCCGGAAGGCATCCCAGGTCCGGAACAAATGTGGTTTCTTTTGACAAAGTTCATAATTTATGTCCAAATAACACCAAGTACTTAGCGTTCATTATGCTCCCACAAAACGTGGTGGGGGGAGTGTAAAATCACGCCGAAAAGCTAAAAAAAACCTAGTAAATAATCTATTTACGTCCGTTCAAACATGTCAAATGTTGTTTAGCATTAATCTTTTGGTCCATTTTTAACGTTAAACATCAGTAATATTTTCACACAACCTATCCTATGTCTAGATAAACAATGAAGACAAACTCACGCTTCTCAGATTTATGCGCAGGCGCAAAAAAATGAAGTGATGACATGTCAACTTCCTTGGATTCTAATTTGCTCTCTGTTTATCATAGACGCTTCAAACAACTTTATAAAGATCGTTGACATCTAGTGGAAGCCGTAGGTGTTGCGAAATTAATCCTTTCTCACTATGGTATCTATAAAACAATGACACTAAATAGTACAGTCACAAAATTCACATTTTTTTTTACATCTATTTTTCACAGGTTTTTGCCTGCAATATGAGTTTTGTTATACTTACAGACACCATTCAAACTGTTTTAGAAAATTCAGAGTGTTTTCTATCCGAATGTGTTAATAATATGCATATCCTAGCTTCTGAGTTGGTGTAGGAGGCAGTTAAAAATGGGCACATATTTTTTTCAAAATGTCTCAATACTGCCCCCGAGCCCCAACAGGTTTTAACAAAAGAGCAGCGGAGTGGAAACAAAGCTTTACTCTCTCCTGTCTGTCTTTAAGCACTGTGAGCCAGACCTGGGTTCAAATAGTATTTGTGTTTCTCCACATACTTGAGAGCCACACTTACGTAAGCTTGTCTTGCGAAATGGAACTAATGGAACCATCCCAAAACTGCAAAACCCGCCCGCCTGACACTCCAGTCAGGCATGTTCGAACGCTCAGAGCATTTGAAAGATTTTGCTGATATCAAATTTGCTGTCTTCTTCAAACCGGCTGTACTCCCACCCCACTAATCACTCTACCCCCCCCCCCCTCCTCTCTCCCCAGGCAGTACTACCCAGACCCCCACCCTGCCCACGCCATCCAGCTGATGAGAGTGGCCAAGCTCCAGCACTTCCTGGTTCACCTGGGGGACGCACAGCACACACTGAGACTGGTGAGCTGGGCGGCGAACCATTGTTATGGCTGCCCTATTCCCCGTCTCCCCTCATCTATCTCAGGGCTCGGTTCAGGGGGTTGCAACGTTACAGAACATTTAGGTCCCTCAAACTCAAATCTGGACCTCAAAGCCAGTTCCACTGCTGTCATTCTTCCTGTCTAATCCGGGACTGATATAGACATAGGACATCAGGTGGGTGCAATTAATTATCAGGTGGAACTGAAAAACAGCCGTACTCTGGGCCTTGTAGGGTAAGATTGGAATAGTCCTGGTTTAGATAGACTTTGTACAACAGATACAGTAGGGGTTTCTGGCTGGTAGCATGTAGGGAATCATGTCAGCTGTAGTCAATACATCTGTACGGGTAAGGTAATGAACACGCCACATCACTGAACACACCCCTGCTATCTCCTATCTCCCCTGCAGGCCTATGACATCATGAAGGTTACTCACGGCAACCAGCACCCCCTGACCTCTGACCTCATCAGGAAGTTGGAGGAGTGTCGGGCGGAGTTGGACCGCGCCTAGCGAACCTGCCCTAGCCACTCGAGGGGATTCGAGGAGTCCGTGGCTGTTCAGAAAGTAGCACACGTTTTTAGTGTAATGACGGTGTAGTGTTGTGTAGTTGATATTACATCATTTCTAGAGCTTCATTTTGTTCCCTGTCATTCTTCATAACCCATTAAACTCACTGAAACAACCTCTTTAACTGTGTGTGCGTGTGTGAGCTGGGTTCAGATCTGTCTCCTTGTCTGAGCTGGTTTCTGTGTACTTGCATGTGTGTGTGTGTGTGTGTGTGTGTGTGTGTGTGTGTGTGTGTGTGTGTGTGTGTGTGTGTGTGTGTGTGTGTGTGTGTGTGTGTGTGTGTGTGTGTGTGTGTGTGTGTGTGTGTGTGTGTGTGTGTGTGTGTGTGTGTGTGTGTGTGTGTGTGTGTGTGTGTGTTTGTGTGTGTGTGTGTGTGTGTACACACTTATCTCCGGATATGGCCACACAGTGTTTTTGCTAGTTAACTCCCCCTAAAACTGGCCAGCGTTGTGACTAGAGAGACATGGATTAGGGCTCCTGCCCCTCCCCCTCTCCCCTCCCTCAGATAGCATCCTGCAGAGTGATGTCACCTGCTGGGAGAGAATAGCACCCTGGGTGTGTGTCTGTCGGTATAGCCCAGTGCTGTATGCTTGTTGGGCGAGCATAGCAGAGAATGGAAGGCACTGTTGTGTTCAGGAGAACCCTAGTCTTGTGTTTTGTGGGTTTAATAGAGAGGGCTATCAGTTGTACCATCGCTGCTTTTGTGTGTGTGCGTGCGTGTGCGTGTGTGTGTGTGAGTTTAGCAGTGGCCTATCAGTTATACCATCTCATCTCTCTGCATGTCTCTCTCACTTAGTCCTAGCCATCTACTTCCCCTGTTAAACCTTACATAAACCTTAGGTAAACCTTGTGTACACTGATGACGCCGGTTCTCACTGAGACAGCGGGAACCCAACGTGGCATTAGGCTGCTGATGGACTGACTGTGCAGTCTGAGCTGTGGATGGCGTTTCAAATTGATCACTCTCTCGGGGTGTTCCTGATGTAGCTTCTAGCTGGGGTTTTATGACTCTTTGTTAGGGACGCAACAACAAAAATACGTTAACTTTCCCTAAAATCCACGGTTTTCCTGAACTCCCGGGTCGGAGGCTCCCTGACACCCTGCTTATTCTCTCCTGATTACTGGTATCCTCCAACTGGGATTTCTGGAAACCGGGGAGTTTGGGGGAAATGACTGGAATTGTGCAACCCTGGTAATGGTGTTACTTCTACAGCCGTCGTACCAGGTCTCTCTTGAGGAAGTGATTCGACTCTCAAAAGGCAGACGTCGGCTCCGCCTATAGCAACTGCGTCACGTCGGTAATGGCACTAACACACGCCCTCGTATTATCGCTTTCGGATAACCGCCAGTTTGTCCACTGACATACAGATAAACTCTCCGGTTGGTATTGAACGTAGTGAGAGATCTGGTCTCCGATTTGATCCAGCCGTGTCTAGCTAATATACCTTGAGGTGTACTGTATATGACTAATATGACTTGAGGTGTACTGTATATGACTAATATGACTTGAGGTGTACTGTATATGTGACCAATTGGTGTTGATGCCTTTATGCTTTAGCTCTGCAGGCTAACAGTTTTGTGGCACGCAGGGAACTCTGGTTCGAACCCAGTCTGTCTGAATGTGGAGGACAATGAGAGAACTAGATATCCCCCCTCCCTCTCTGCAGAGAACTATACAATGAACAGACCATATCTAAATCATCTATTACTCTCCGTTTGCACTATCAGATTGGATTCACCATCATCTCTTCAGCTTCCATTTTGATCTTTATTCCCGTCGCTCGCCCCCTTCTTTCACTCGCTCGCTCTCTCCCTCCCTCCCTCCCTCCCTCCCTCCCTCCCTCCCTCCCTCCCTCCCTCCCTCCCTCCCTCCCTCCCCCTTTCTCTCTCTCTCTCTCTCCCTCCCTCCCCCTTTATCTCTCTCTCCCTCCCTCCCTCCCCCTTTCTCTCTCTCCCTCCCTCCCCCCTCTCTCTTTCTCTCTCTGTGATGAGTGGTGTCTGAGAGCCCAGCAGGAGAGCCTGAGATAATCAAAGGGACATCAGAGATGTTTCACCCCCACACCCATCCCTCTCTTTCTTTCTCTCCCTCCCTCCATCCCTCTCTTTCTTTCTCTCCCTCCCTCCACCCCTCTCTACACCGCCTGTCTGCCTCTCCACCTATCAAGGCCTTTTTCTCCTAGGGACATTTTTCTTCCCTTTTTATCTCTGTCTCTCTCTCACACACACACACACACCACACACACCGGTATAAACCAGTGTTCCAGCGGTGTAAACGCTTCTTTCCCCCATTTAAAGGCTACTTACCATTTAAAAGCCCGCTATCCAGGTCCTGTGGAAGGGGCAGAAGAAAGTGAGTCTCCCAGCACACAGTAAACCTCCCTCAGTGCTGATCAAAGATAGTGATATGGCGAGATACAGTATGATACAAAACCTCAATCATTTCCTTCCTTGTCTGAACATATCTTATCGTGCAACTATCCTGTTAATGAACTGCGTAGTGGATCAAATAGCTGCGAGCTGTGGGAGAGGAGATGATCAGGGACCGGTTGGTTTCCACTTCGGACGGGCGGAGAGAAGAAGAAGAAGGGAGAGAAAAAGGGAGAGAGGGAGAACACACACAGGTACGTAAGGAGAAACACACACAGTCACACGTTACCATGCCTGTGAGTTATCCCAATGGGTTGGGTCAGGGTGCTGAGATTTACAGATGTGTGAAGACAATGAGGAAGTACCGTGGATACAGTAAGACAGAGAAAGAGAGACGGGAAAGCTCCTATTCTTCATCCACCAATGGGATTTGTTCTCTCCTCTCTCCCTAACAGTCTCTCTTCCTCTCCCCCTCTCCCCTGGGCCCCTCACCCCCTCTCGTGTGCCCATGGACAGGCCTCTCCCCCCCTTCTCTCCTCTCCCTTCGTGTGGGTGTTCAAAGCAGGATGTCAGGAGCAACGTTTCATCCAGGGGCTGAGAATATAGAACCCTGGTAACCCACCAGAGGCCTTTCTCTCTCTCTCTCTCTCTCTCTCCGCTCTCGCTCTCGCTCTCGCTCTCTGTCAGTGGCGAAGTTATTGTAATTGCGGCGCGACATTAATATTACAAATACATTCTAATGACAACAGAAGGCTCACTCGGTCTCTGTCGCAGGCACTGATACGGCTTCTCCTCCATTGGGCAAGAGAAATGACGAGTGCAGGCCTACACGTACACAGTAGCAGTAACACCCAGTGAGATGTAGAGGCAAAGAGAAGGACGGCTCTCTGCTGTTGTATGCTAATACCGCCACTGGGGAGGACCTGAGAAGGAATGATGTGTCACAACGTAGACGTCTGTTACATGACAGACGCTGCAGCTAAACCTGGGTGGATGGAGCCTGGTTTCACTAAGTGGGTTCCATCTATGGTAGAAATTGGTTCAAATGTTCAGTTCATAATAAGCGCATGAAAAACCGGGCTCTTCTTCGCCCCGTTTATACCTGGTACTAACATAAGTCCTTTGTCCTGATCTTGTCTACATTATGATTGTGCCCATATTGCTTTGTGGGGCGATGGTTGGTTTACTACCACTCATATTCAATCTGAGGATTGTTGAGCACGGTAACTGGGTGGATGTGTAGAAGAAATTGAGAGAATAAATTGACAACTCGTCTCCTCCAATACAATCCTTTATTTACAGCAGATTCTCAGTCCGTTTCTCTGTTGGAGGTTTTTCTGCTGACAGAGTTACACACAGACATGGGTCGGGTTCAGCAGGCACAATTAGAAAGAAACATTTTTGGTCCAACTTTTTTCATTTCCCATTTCAAACTGGTTTATTTCTCCCCGTTTGTGCCTTATGAACATAACCATAGTCTGTCTCTCTGGTCTGGGCATCTGTCTCTCTCAAAACACACACACAAATTAGCCCAGCCAAAGCACAGTAAGGCCTAGCTAGCATGGGATGGGACTACGGGTAAATTCCATGTCTATTCCGTCTTTTCAGGAGACTTGTTCCCTTCCCAAAATGGACTAAATTAAGTTGTGTCCAATCCTGCTATCTACAGTAGGCTACCTCTCTCACTCCTCTCAGAGACTGTGCAACCAGAGAAATAGATCTCTTTACAACACATCCGAACCCATGACAGCGGAGTGGGACGTTTCCATGGTGACAAACACAGACTTGACCAGGGTGTATTCAGGAAGGTGATATGTTCAACCTTCGCAGATAGAAATGTAACGAATAGAGCAGACTCGATTCCGTATCCTTCAAGGCAATCATCTTTTCTACACAATACATTTCTACATGCAGGTTTTGTAATGTTGCAGCCTGCCGAACGTGACTCTGGAGAGTACCATCATCAACAGGCTCCGGGTAGAAGCTGCCCTTAGGAACAGATCTAGGATCAGATTACCTATCCTGAATCATATCTTAACCATTAGGGGACTACTTCTTCCTACTCCCATCAATCGGACAATTCCCATCTCAAAGGAGGAAGTAACAAACCAAAAGAGCGGAGGAAAAAAGAAAATATCTCAAATAAAGACGATAGTGTATATGTTGTAATATATCTATATATGAAATGGGCTCAGCATATGTACATTATTTTGTCTTTTTTTAAATGCATAGTAACTTTGCAGACCAAAAGGTGTGTGGATAATGCATTATACAATACAAGCAACTCTCTGTTCCAGCACCTCTCTGTTCCAGCATGCCTCCTGAGTTAAATAAATAAGATCCTTCATTCATGACCATAACATATGGGAGAGGTGAAAGGGCAAGGGGCATGAACTCTCACGAAAGGGAGGGAGAGGGAATGATGAGGATGATAATAAAAATAATACATTTTATTTATAAATGACTTTCAAAACAGCCAAGGACACTACGTCATAAAATATGATGGTAAGATGAAGAAGAAGCATTTATGTCTGAAAGTTATTTTAGGAAACAGGCTATATATATATATATATATATATATATATATATATATATATATATATATATATATATATATATATATATATATATATATATATGTGTGTGTGTATGTATGTATATATTACATATATATATATGTGTATGTATGTATCGGAAGTCGGAAGTTTACATACACCTAATCCAAATCCATTTCAATTCAGTTTTTCACAATTCCTGACATTTAATCCTAGTAAAAATTCCCTGTCTTAGGTCAGTTAGGATCACCACTTTATTTTAAGAATGTGAACTGTCAGAATAATAGGAGAGAGTGATTTATTTCAGCTTTTATTTCTTTCATCATATTCCCAGTGGGTCAAAAGTTTACATACACTCAATTAGTATTTGGTAGCATTGCTTTTAAATTGTTTAACTTGGGTCAAATGTTTCGGGTAGCCTTCCACAAGCTTCCAACAATAAGTTCGGTGAATTGTGGCCCATTCCTCCTGACAGAGCTGGTGTAACTGACTCAGGTTTGTAGGCCTCCTTGCTCGCACACGCTTTTTCAGTCCTGCCCACAAATGTTCTATAGGATTGAGGTCAGGGCTTTGTGATGGCCACTCCAATACCTTGACTTTGTTGTCCTTAAGCCATTTTGCCACAACTTTGGAAATATGCTTGGGGTCATTATCTATTTGGAAGACCCATTTGCGACCAAGCTTTAACTTCCTGACTGATGTCCTGAGATGTTGCTTCAATATATCCACTTAATTTTCCTTCCTCGTGATGCCATATATTTTGTGAAGTGCACCAGTCCCTCCTGCAGCAAATCACCCTCACAACATGATTCTGCCACCCCCGTGCTTCACGGTTGGGATGGTGTTGATATAGGACTTGTTTTACTGTGGATATAGATTCTTTTGTACCTGTTTCCTCCAGCATCTTCACAAGGTCCGTTCCTGTTGTTCTGGGATTGATTTGCACTTTTCGCACCAAAGTACGTTAATCTCTAGGAGACAGAATGGGTCTCCTTCCTGAGCGGTGTGACGGCTGCGTGGTCCCATGGTGTTTATACTTGCGTATTATTGTTTGTAGAGATGAACGTGGTACCTTCAGGCGTTTGGAAATTGCTCCCAAGGATGAACCAGACTTGTGGAGGTCTTGGCTGATGTCTTTTGATTTTACCATGATGTCAAGCAAAAGGAGTTTGAAGGTAGGCCTTGAAATACATCCACAGGTACACCTCCAATTGACTCAAATGATGTCAATTAGCCTATCAGAAGCTTCTAAAGCCATGACATCCTTTTCTGGAATTTTCCAAGCTGTTTAAAGGCACAGTCAACTTAGGGTATGTAAACTTCTGACCCACTGGAATTGTGATACAGTGAATTATAAGTGAAATAATCTGTCTGTAAACAATTGTTGGAAAAATGACTTGTGTCATGAACAAAGTAGATGTCCTAACCGACTTTCCAAAATTATAGTTAACCAGAAATGTATGGAGTGGTTGAAAAACGAGTGTTAATAACTCCAACCTAAGTGTCTGTAAACTTCTGACTTCAGCTGTATATATGTGTGTGTGTTTGTGTGTGTATATATAATATATAGTATATGCATGTATGTGTGTGTGTATATATACTGCTCAAAAAAATAAAGGGAACACTTAAACAACACATCCTAGATCTGAATGAAAGAAATAATCTTATTAAATACTTTTTTCTTTACATAGTTGAATGTGCTGACAACAAAATCACACAAAAATAATCAATTGAAATCCAATTTATCAACCCATGGAGGTCTGGATTTGGAGTCACACTCAAAATGAAAGTGGAAAACCACACTACAGGCTGATCCAACTTTGATGTAATGTCCTTAAAACAAGTCAAAATGAGGCTCAGTAGTGTGTGTGGCCTCCACGTGCCTGTATGACCTCCCTACAAGGCCTGGGCATGCTCCTGATGAGGTGGCAGATGGTCTCCTGAGGGATCTCCTCCCAGACCTGGACTAAAGCATCCACCAACTCCTGGACAGTCTGTGGTGCAACGTGGCGTTGGTGGATGGAGCGAGACATGATGTCCCAGATGTGCTCAATTGGATTCAGGTCTGGGGAACGGGCGGGCCAGTCCATAGCATCAATGCCTTCCTCTTGCAGGAACTGCTGACACACTCCAGCCACATGAGGTCTAGCATTGTCTTGCATTAGGAGGAACCCAGGGCCAACCACACCAGCATATGGTCTCACAAGGGGTCTGAGGATCTCATCTCGGTACCTAATGGCAGTCAGGCTACCTCTGGCGAGCACATGGAGGGCTGTGCGGCCCCCCAAAGAAATGCCACCCCACACCATGACTGACCCACCGCCAAACCGGTCATGCTGGAGGATGTTGCAGGCAGCAGAACGTTCTCCACGGCGTCTCCAGACTCTGTCACGTCTGTCACGTGCTCAGTGTGAACCTGCTTTCATCTGTGAAGAGCACAGGGCGCCAGTGGCAAATTTGCCAATCTTGGTGTTCTCTGGCAAATGCCAAACGTCCTGCACGGTGTTGGGCTGTAAGCACAACCCCCACCTGTGGACGTCGGGCCCTCATACCACCCTCATGGAGTCTGTTTCTGACCGTTTGAGGAGACACATGCACATTTGTGGCCTGCTGGAGGTCATTTTGCAGGGCTCTGGCAGTGCTCCTACTGCTCCTCCTTGCACAAAGACGGAGGTAGCGGTCCTGCTGCTGGGTTGTTGCCCTCCTACGGCCTCCTCCACGTCTCCTGATGTACTGGCCTGTCTCCTGGTAGCGCCTCCATGCTCTGGACACTACGCTGACAGACACAGCAAACCTTCTTGCCACAGCTCGCATTGATGTGCCATCCTGGATGAGCTGCACTACCTGAGCCACTTGTGTGGGTTGTAGACTCCGTCTCATGCTACCACTAGAGTGAAAGCACCGCCAGCATTCAAAAGTGACCAAAACATCAGCCAGAAAGCATAGGAACTGAGAAGTGGTCTGTGGTTCCCACCTGCAGAACCACTCCTTTATTGGGGGTGTCTTGCTAATTGCCTATAATTTCCACCTGTTGTCTATTCCATTTGCACAACAGCATGTGAAATGTATTGTCAATCAGTGTTGCTTCCTAAGTGGACAGTTTGATTTCACAGAAGTGTGATTGACTTGGAGTTACATTGTGTTGTTTAAGTGTTCCCTTTATTTTTTTGAGCAGTGTATATATATATATATATATATATATATATATATATATATGTATATATATATATGTATATATGTGTGTGTGTATACAAACATTTAGATCTGAAACTGCCTCAAGCACCAAACTCACAACAGTGGCACCAAGCAGAGTGAATGAGAAATGTTCCTCTACACTCATATTTAACTCAGACGTCCCGCATTTGTTAGACCTGTAGAATGGAGCAGTGTCCCTTTAACCCATTAATCACATGGTCACACCCATCCCCTTCTATGGTAGTTATTATGACGTTCCCCTAATGGTAACATTTTCTTTTAGCCTTTGTTCATACCTCCATCTCCCCTCCCTTCTAGCTGATGTCTCTCTGCACCTCTTGATCATCGTTAGGGGACGGGTGGGGACGGGTGGGAGGGTGGGTGTTAGGCCTGAACCCCCGACTGTCATCCCTCATAGCCTGAGGGATGACAATGAAATCAATGGGCCATAAGATAAACCACCGCCACCTCCCTTCCCTGGGTCTTGTCCGTCCTTATACATAATTTCCTATCCCCTAAAGCACTCTGTGTGGTGTCACTGTCTTCGGAGAATTTTAAAAAAGAGGTATAGAAAACGTACACGTAACAGTTCCTAAAGTTGAATCCTAACTAGTGCAGAACATTACAAGCCACTGAGAACAGCTAGTCAGGGGAGGAAACACCGAGTAAAACGAGCTGTGGTTTTTACTTTCCACAACTTTTTTTTCTTCTTTTTACTTTTGAGATCTATTATTTTTTCAGCTAGCACCATCTGTACACAAATACAGGAGCAATGGTTCCGATTTCGAAGTGTTCGCAAGGCACTTGTCTTTCACACACAAGGTTGGTTTTCTTTTCCTTTCTGTCGTTCTTTTCTCTTTTTTTCCCTACGTGTCTATAGACGTTTGTCAGCCAGTCCTTATTCAAAGCAAGCACAACTTTATTTACAAACTACATCTCCAACAACTCCTCAGTAAAAGTGCTCTTCCTGTCAGGTGGGAGATATACTCCTCATTTTTAAAAAAACACCCTCTCTCTTCCTCCTCTTCATTCTCTTCTTCATCCTCCTCCTCGCCCTCCCTTGCTCCTCCCTTGTCCCGCTGCTTAAAAAAATATTCATCTTTAGTGTCTGCCTTTGTTCTTCTGCACCTCCTCATGGAAATCCCTCCTTCCCTCCGCTCCATCCCTCTCTCTTCCTGCTGTTGTGTCCGAGCTGCTCCAATTCCCTTGAGTCCTAACAGTCCTAGAGGAGGTGTGGGCCGTCTGTCCGTCCGTGGGTCTACCTGCGGCAGCAGGTGACGTCGAAGCAGGTGACCATCATGAGGTGAGCCTTGCAGAAGTTGACCCTGGTCTCCAGTCTGTCTGTCATCACCTCTAGAGCCTCCAGGTACTCCAGAGAGTCCACCTCAAACGTCTGCTGCAGGTCAACTATGGGGAGAGGACAGAGAGACGGCCAATATGTTACAACCAGGGGCAGAGACAGGAACAGAGAGACGGACAGACAGAAAGAAGGACATTTGTTACAACCATGTTATAGGGACAGAGAGACAGGGACAGAGGCCTTGTTTATACCTGGTGCTAGCATGCATATTTGATCTTATCCACATTGTAGCCGTTGCATCTTTGTATAAAAAAAAATGTTACCTTTATTTTAACAGGGAAGACATATTGAAACCTAGGTCTCTTTAAATGTGCCCTGATTAATACAAGATGAAAATAAAATAAAAAAGAATAAATACATATATATATATATATATATACATACATACACACACACATACATATATACATAAACAGGTTTTTAGAAATTGTTAAAATAAAAAACTGAAAAACTGAAACATAATTATTCAGACTCTTTTCTCAGTACTTTGTTAAAGCACCTTTGGCAGAGATTAGAGCCTTGAATCTTCTTGGGTAAAAGCTTGGCACACCTGTATTTGGGGAGTTTCTCCCATTCTTTTCTGCAGACACTCTCAAGCTCTGTCAGGTTGGATGGGGAGCGTCACTGCACAGGTATTTTCAGGTCTCCAGAGATGTTTGATCGGGTTGAAGTCTGGGCTCTGGTTGGGCCACTCAAGGACAATCAGAGACTTGCCCCCGAAGCCATTCCTTGCTGTGTGCTTAGGATCGTTGTCCTGTTGGAAGGCTAACCTTCACCCCAGGTCTTGAGTACTCTGGAGCAGGGTTTCACCATGGATCTCTCTGTACTTTGCTCCGTTCATCTCTCCATCGATCCTGACTAGTCTCCTAGTCTCTGCTGCTGAAAAACATCCCCACAGCATGATGCTGCCAAAACCATGCTTCACCGTAGGGATGGTGCCAGGTGTCCTTCAGAAGTGACGCTTGGCATTCAGGACAAAGAGTTCCATCTTGGTTTCATCAGACCAGAGAATCTTTTTTCTCATGGTCTGAGAGTCTTTAGGTGCCTCTTGGCAAACTCCAAGCGGGCTGTCATGTGCCTTTTACAGAGGAGTGGCTTCCGTCTGGCCACTCTTCTGCAGAGAAGGTTGTCTTTCTGGACCGATCTCCCATCTCCACAGAGAAACTTTGGAGGTCTGGCAGAGTGACCATCGGGTTCTTGGTCACCTGTGGAACCTTATATAGACAGGTGTGTGCCTTTCCAAATCATGTCCAATCAATTGAATTTACCACAGCTGGACTCACTGTGACTATTGTGTCTAAAGCATTGGCTACTGTAATAGTGCTATGCCCAGGCCTAAACCCTGATTGGTTTACATTCAAAATACATTTCTCAGATAAAAAAAGAGCAAAGTTGTACATTTACCAAGGATTCAAGAATCTTAGCTTGACAAGGAAGCCTTGAAATGGGGCGATAATTATTAAGGTCACTAATATCCCCGTCCTTATGGAGTGGCAGGAAAAGAGCTGATTTTCCATACTATTGGAATATTTCCTGATAACAATGTTACATAAAGAATGTGGGTTATTGAGCCAACAATGATGGGCCCTGGACACTTAAGCAGACCATGATCCAACTGGTCGGTCCCTGTAGATTTCTTGTTGTCTATTGCTATCAAAGCATCCAGGACTTTAATTTCTGTAAATAGCCATGTCCAGAGAGACATAAGGGATTGTAACATACTCTGTTTCACGGAAACTTGGCTCTCTTCGGGATATGCTGTCGGAGTCAGTACAGCCACCTGGATTCTTTGTACGTCGTGCTGACAGGAATAAACATCTCTCCGGGTAGAAGAAAGGCGGGGGTGTATGTTTCATGACTAACAACTCATGGCGTAATTGTAACAACATACAGAAACGGAAGTCCTTTTGTTCACCTGACCTAGAATTCCTGACAATCAAATGCCGACCGTATTATCTCCCAAGATAATTATCCTCGGTCATTGTCAAAGCCATGTATACCCCCCTCAAGCCGATACCACGACGGCCCTCAAGGAACTTCACTGGACTTTATGCAAACTGGAAACCAAATATCCTGAGGCTGCATTTATTGTACCTGGGCATTTTAACAAAGCAAATTTGACAACAAGGTTGCCTAAATTCTATCAGCATATTGACTGCAGCACTCGCGCTGGCAAAACTCTGGATCACTGCTACTCTAACTTCCGCGATGCATACAAGGCCCTACCCATCCCTACTTTCGGCAAATCTGACCACGACTTCATTTTGCTCCTCCTTTCCTATAGGCAGAAACTCAAACAGGATGTACCCGTGCTAAGAACTATTCAACGCTGGTCTGACCAATCGCAATCAACGCTTAAAGATTGTTTTGATCACGCGGACTGGGATATGTTCCAGGTAGCCTCAGAGAATAATATTGAGATATTTGGTGAGTGAAGTTATAAGGAAATGCATAGGAGATGTTGTACCCACTGTGACTACTAAAACCTACCCTAACCAGAAACCGTGGATAGATGGCGGCCTTCGCACAAAACTGAAAGCACAAACCAACACATTTAAACATGGAAAGGTGACAGGGAATATGGCCGAATACAAACAGTGTAGTTATTCCATCCGTAAGGCAATCAAACAAGCAAAGTGTCAGTATAGAAACAAAGTGGAGTCACAATTCAACGGCTCAGACACGAGACGTATGTGGCAGGGTCTACAGACAATCACGGACTACAAAAGAAAAACCAGCCACGTCACGGACACCGACGTCTTGCTTCCAGGCAAACTGAACACCTTCTTTGCACACTTTGAGGATAATACAGTGCCACCGACGCGGCCAGCTACCAAGGACTGTGGGCTCTCCTTCTCCTTGGCCGACGTCAGTAAGACATTTAAACGTGTTAACACTCGCAAGGCTGCCGACCCAGACGGCATCCCTAGCCGCGTCCTCAGAGCATGCGCAGACCAGCTGGCTGGTGTGTTTACGGACATATTCAATCTCTCCCTAAGCCAGTCTGCTGTCCCCATATGCTTCAAGATGGCCACCATTGTTCCTGTACCCAAGAAGGAAAAGGTAACTGAACTAAATGACTATCGCCCCATAGCGCACACTTCTGTCATCATGAAGTGCTTTGAGAGGCTATTCAAGGATCATACACCTTACCTGTCACCCTAGACCCACTTCAATTTGCTTACCACCCCAATAGGTCCACAGACGATGCAATCGCCATAACACGGCACACTGCCCTATCCCATCTGGGCAAGAGGAATACCTATGTAAGAATGCTGTTCATTGACTATAGCTTAGCATTCAACACCATAGTACCCTCCAAGCTCATCATTAAGCTTGAGGCCCTGGGTCTCAACGGCACCCTGTGCAATTGGGTCCTGGACATTCTGATGCGCCGCCCCCAGGTGGTGAAGGTAGGTACCAACATCTCTTACTTTGCTGATCCTCAACACTGAGGCCTCACAATGGTGCGTGCTCAGCCCCTTCCTGTACTTCCTGTTCATCAAGTTTGCAGACGACACGACAGTAGTAGGCTTTATTACCAACAAGGACGAGACAGCCTACAGGGAGGAGGTGAGGGCACTCGGAGTGTGGTGTCAGGAAACAATCTCTCACTCAATGTCAACAAAACAGGAGATGATCGTGGACTTCAGGAAACAGCAGAGGGAGCACCCCCCTATCCACATCGACGGGACAGCAGTGGAGAAGGTGGAAAGTTTCAAGTTCCTCGGCGTACACATCACAGACAAACTGAAATGGTCCAGCCACAAAGACAGCGTGGTGAAGAAGGCGCAACAGCGCCTCTTCAACTTCAGGAGGCTGAAGAAATTTGGCTTGAATACAGACTTCAAATCATTGGCCACTTTAATAAATGGATCACTAGTCACTTTAATACTGCTACTTTAATAATGTTTACATATCTTGCATTACTTATCTCATATGTATATACTGTATTTTATACCATCTATAGCATCTTGCCTGTCATTGCTCATCCATATATTTATATGTATATATCCTTATTCCATTCCTTACTTAGATTTGTGTGTATTAGGTAGTTGTTGCGGAATTGTTAGATTACATGTTAGATATTGCTGCACTGTCGGAACTAGAAGCACAAGCATTTCGCTACACCCGCAATAACATTTGCTAACCATGTGTATGTGACCAATAAAATGTGATTTGATTTGAAGAAAAACTTTGACTATAATTTCTATCTCTCAAGTTGCCCCTATCAGCATCCAGCCCAATATCATTCTGAATAGGCTAGACGTTCTTTCAAAGCGATAGTCCGCTGAAATAAAATGGTGATTAATGCATCAGTGATGGCATTTTTTTAACGTAATTAGGCAAGTGTCTGAATTAATTTGTTGTGGCAGAGAGGAGGAAGTAGAACCCTTCAGAATTTAGCCAGTTTCCCATTACAATCCGAAAGAGTGGTTACATAATAATCAGATGTAGCCTTTCTGATTTGTCTTACACAAAGATTCCTCAGTTGCTTAAAAACTTACCAGTCCCAGACCTAAGCCTGTGTTCCTGGCCTTGACCCAAGTATCATCTCTTATGAATGACTTCTGATAATTCCATAGTGTACCAGGGATTCAATCTACCTTTAACCTTTCATTTTTTGAAGGGCACATGTTTATCCACAATAGTGTTGAAGACTCAAAGCTAAATCAACTTCAGGGATAGCTGAAATACAATCAAGGTCACTAAAATAAAGCCTGTTCACTGAAGTTTTTAAAGTCCCTCTTTGTGATGACACGAGGCTTAGATTTTTCTATTCTCACAACTGTAACACAATCAACTGCGCAATGGGCACTAATGTCTTGGGTGAAGACAACAGTAGACAATCAGGTTTATTCGTTAAAATAAGCTCAATTAGAGTTGACTTTTACGTATCTTTAGGGTTGGGCCGTGTAGGCTTAGACACCAGCTGGGTTAGGTTTAGATCATTATACATGTCTCTTAGATAGTCTGAAGTTTCCCAATCATAATTTAGGATTATATAACAGGATAATAACTTCTGATTTAGTAAATGAAGACAACAAACTAGTTAACTCCTCGAGTGAAAAAAGGTTAGCTGAGGGAGGATGGTAGACCCCTACAACAGTTATGGATACATTTTTCCCCAGACAAAGGCTTAAAGATAGTAACAAATAAAAATTGTCAAGGGGAAGACATTTTTTGTAAAAAAAAAATTAAATAAAAATGGCCACTCCACCACCTCTACCATGTCTGTCAACTCTGAACACATTATAACCCTCAATATTAATATCAGAGTCCAGAATGTCCCCAGAGATCCACATATCAGTCAATACCAGAACTTCCGGATTGGTCTGCATATCCCACATCTTGATGTAATCCAGTTTAGGAAGTAAGCTCCTAAAGTTCAGAAATATCAACCCAAGTCCTTTACGATTTTTAAAGTCACATGGAAACTCAAACAATCTACGTTAAATAGACTGTTGCAGGCCCTGTCTGATGATTTATATAGTTGGTAAGGCTATAAGATTGCATAGAACTGCGCCATTTGGTCGGTCTATCCTTATTAGTATGAGTAGAAATTGGAATTACTTTTCCAAGGTTAGCACCACAGGGCCTGAGGCCGCAGCCAATGTCAATATGAGGAACTCAGAGTAACCAATGATGAAATGCTATAAACTGACTTACATGGGCTTTGGTTGCTATCGCGCAACAGCCCAAGCCCTCTCTCTACGTGATTTGAAAACCGAGGGGTATTCAAGTTTGTGGAATTCCCATTTGAACCAAAAGCACTGGGTGAGTAGACCACAGTTGGCTTCTGTTTTGAGCTAACAATAGCAGATCTAAGAGTGGAGTTCAAATGAATGGGTACAAGATTACAATTGACAACACCCCTGGTAGTATAGACAGCAGTGCGACGATAACACTTAGAAAGGATGGGAGGTATTACCTGAGCGGGGCTTGGTCTGACTCTGAGTCAATATCTTAATGCTGCCTTGAAATGTGAAGAGAGGATCCAGGCTCCTAGATCTACAGTGCATTCGGAAAGTATTCAGACCTCTTTCATTTTTCCACATTTTGTTACGTTACAGACTTATTCTAAAATTGATTCAATAATTTTTCCCCCTCATCAATCTACACACAATACCCCATAATGACAAAGTGAAAAAATTAAAAACAGAAATACCTTATTAACATACATATTTAGACCCTTTGCTCAGGTGCATCCTGTTTCCATTGATCATCCGTGAGATGTTTCTACAACTTGATTGGAATCCACCTGTGGTAAATTCAATTGATTGGACACATATAAGGTCCCACAGCTGACAGTGCATGTCAGAGCAAAAACCAAGCCATGAGGTTGAAGGAATTGTCCGTAGTGCTCCGAGACAGGATTGTGTTGAGGCACAGATCTGGGGAAGGGTATCAAAACAATTCTGAAGCATTGAAGGTCCCCAAGAACACAGTGGCCTCCATTCTTGAAAGGAAGAATTTTGGAACCACCAAGACTCTTCCTAGAGCTGGCCACCCGGCCATACTGAGCAATCGAGGGCCTTGGTCAGGGAGGTGACCAAGAACATGCGGGTCACTCTGACAGAGTTCCAGAATTCCTCTATGGAGATGGGAGAACCTTCCAGAAGGACAACCATCTCTGCAGCACTCCATCAATCAGGCCTTTATGGTAGAGTGGCTTGGCAGAAGCCACTCCTCAGTAAAAGGCACATGACAGTCCAAAAGGCACCTAAATGACTCTCAGACCATGAGAAACAAGATTCTCTGGTCTGATGAAACCAAGATTGAACTCTTTGGCCTGAATGCCAAGCGTCACTTCTGAAGGAAACCTGGCACCATCCCTACGGTGAAGCATGGTGGTGGCAGCATCATGCTGTGGGGAAGTTTTTCAGCTGCAGGGACTGATAGGCTAGTTAGGATCGAGGGAAAGATGAACAGAGCAAAGTACAGAGAGATCCTTGATGAAAACCTGTTCCAGAGCGCTCAGTACCTCAGACTGGGGTGAAGGTTCACCTTACAACAGGACAACGACCTTAAGCACACAACCAAGACTATGTAGGAGTGGCTTCGGGACAAGTCTCTGAATGTCCTTGTGGCCCAGCCAGAGCCCGGACTTGGACCCAATCGAACATCTCTGGAGAGACCTGGAAAAAGCTGTGCAGTGAACCTCCCCATCCAACCTGACAGAGCTTGAGAGGATCTGCAGCTTGTAGCATCCTAAGAAGACTCAAGGCTGTAATCGCTGCAAAAAGGTGCTTTAGCAAAGTACTGTGTGTAGATTGATGAGGGGAAAAAAATGTTTTATCTATTTTAGAATAAGGCTGTAACGTAGCAAAATGTGGAGAAGGGAAGGGGTCTGAATACTTTCCGAATGCACTGAACCAATATTGCGTGCCACTTCTTCTGTTGACAAATATCACCAGCAGCTATGAGTGTAATCCAACTCTGCCATATGTGCCTTTATGAGTCTATTAGACGGATCAATATCAGCTGGTATGTTAGCTATGAGATGTACTTATGTGTTATATGATGCTCCGTCTGACAGGTCTGAGCAATGGAACAGAGATTTGATATTGGAGACAAGGGGGAGATTGTGTGTGTGTGTGTGTGTGTGTGAGTGTACGTGCGTGTTTGCGTACCACAGCCATATTATAGCGAGGTAGGGGCTTTGACTGTGCAGCCAGAAGGTATTATCAACAAGATTACTGTAGGTGTCAAGGTTTTGTGTGTGGCTGCAGTACAAGTATCACACACACACACACACACACACACACACACACACACACACACACACACACACACACACACACACACACACACACACACACACACACACACACACACACACACACACACACACACACACACACATTTACTTACATTCAGTGGTCCATTTCTCTGGTTCCAGCATCAGGTGCTGCTTGGTCTGCTCCAGCTCTTTCTTCAGCCAGTCGTACTTGGCTCGGATCTCGGAGATCCGCAGCTGCCTGTGCTCCAAGGTCTTCAGCTTAGCACTGAAATAAACCACCTCCTGATGGAGATGCAGAGAGAGGAGAGGGAGGGGAGAGAGAGAAGGGAGAGAGAGAGAAAGACAAAGAAGAGAGGGAGAGATTGAAAAGCAGAGCGAGATGGAGGAGGATTTTAAAGAAAGAAAGAAAGAAAGAAAGAAAGAAAGAGAAAGAAAGAGAAAGAAAGAACGAAAAGGTGTGAGAGATAAATAAAACATTTGAAGAAAGAGTGAGAGGGTCAGAGAAAGAGAGGGATTGAGGGAGGAGGGGTAAGAGAGAGAGCGAGAGACATTGAGTTAGTGCGTCTGGAAAGAGAGTGTTGTGAGAGGGTAGGAGTGCCATGTTGGCCAGGTAGATAAATACAGTCCACAGGAAAGGCCTGGCACCAAGTCCAAGTCACTCCTTAAATCAACTACTTCTAAATCTACTACTAGGAAACTATTTAACAGCAAGAAGAGGACTAGGTTGTTAAACCTTCCTGTGTTTTGAGCTTAGGCCGTGATTCAATCTGATGGCGTGTTATAAGCAATGCAGCTTTTAAAGCCAATGTTTCATTCGCCTTCACGGTAAACGCTGCATATGTCTGCTCAGTTGGAAATTGTCCTTAAAAGACACACAGCATATGATCTGCGATCAGATTTAATCTGGGCCTAAATGTCCTGGATACATTTTACAATCCAAGATTTTTCTGACATGTTTCTTTCCTCCTCCACCAACATCATCTCGCTCATCATCCTTCTCTCTCCCCTACCCTCCCCTCCCTCTTTGTGTGTTCCCTTTCTCTCTCCCTCTCCTCCACCTCTCTCTCACCATCCATCTTTACCATATCCATCGAAATCAAATCAAACTTTATTTGTCACATGTGCCGAATACAAGTGTAGTGTCACAACGTCTACAGAAGGTGGCGCCTCTCCCCGTTCGGGCGGCGCTCGGCGGTCGTCGTCGCCGGCCTACTAGCTGCCACCGATCTCCTTTTCATTTTCATTTGGTGATGTCTGTTTTATGTTAGCACCTGTTTTGAGTTAGTTCTTTAGTGGGGGTATTTAGTCTGTCTGTTTTGGTTTGGGATTGTGCGGGATTATTTGTGTAATTTTTTGTAGGTTGGGGATTTGGGTTTTCCTTTGCCGTTCGGTTATTTAGGCATACGGGTTTGCTGGGCTGCGTCCCGACTTGGTTTGAGGGTTCTTGCCGGTTGCTGGATTTATTGTACCCTGCCTTGTATTTACGGCACTTTTGGACTGGTGTTTATTGAACGTGTTTTTCCACGTACCTTAGTCTCCTGCGCCTGACTTCACCCCTCCTGCATGTTAGAGTTGCATGACATGTAGACCTTACCGTGAAATGCTTACTTACAAGCCCTTAACCAAGAGTGCAGTTCAAAAAGATTTACCAAATAAACTAAAGTAAAAAAAAAGTAACACAATAACGAGGCTATATACTGGGGGTACCGGTACCGAGTCAGTGTGCGGGGGTACAGGTTAGTCGAGGTAATTTGTACATGTAGGTAGGGGTGAAGTGACTATGCATAGATAATAAACAGCGAGTAGCAGCAGTGTACAAAACAAATGGAGGGGGGTCAATGTAATAGTCCGGTGTCCATTTGATTAATTGTTCAGCAGTCTTATGGCTTGGGGGTAGAAGCTGTTAAGGAGCCTTTTGGTCCGAGACTTGGAGCTCTGGTACCGCTTGCCCCAGACTTGTCACCCAGTCTATAACTTGGGTGACTGGAGTCTCTGACAATTTTATGGGCTTTCCTCTGACACCGCCTATTATATAGGTCCTGGATGGCAGGAAGCTTGGTCTCAGTGATGTACTGGGCCGTATGCACTACCCTCTGTAGCGCCTTACGGTCAGATGCCGAGCAGTTGCCATACCAGGCGGTGATGCAACCGGTCAGGATGCTCTCGATGGTGCAGCTGTAGAACTTTTTGAGGATCTGGGGACCCATGCCAAATCTTTTCAGTCTCCTGAGGGGGAAAAGGTTTTGTTGTGCCCTCTTCACGACTGTCTTGGTGTGATTGGACCATGATAGTTCGTTGGTGATGTGGACACCAAGAAACTTGAAACTTTCGACCCACCACTACAGCCCTGTTGTTGTTAATGGGGGCCTGTTCGGACCGTCTTTTCCTGTAATCCACGATCAGCTCCTTTGTCTTGTTCACATTGAGGGAGAGGTTGGAGTTGTGTTTGGCAACGCAGTCGTGGGTGACCAGGGAGTACAGGAGGGGACTAAGTACACACCCCTGAGGGGCCCCAGTGTTGAGGATCAGCATGGCAGACGTGTTGTTCCTTACCCTTACCACCTGGGGGCGGCCCATCAGAAAGTCCAGGATCCAGTTGCAGAGGGAGGTGTTTAGTCCAGGGGCCATAGCTTAGTGACGAGCTTCGTGGGCACTATGGTGTTGAACGCTGAGCTGTAGTCAATGAACAGCATTCTCTCATAGGTGTTCCTTTTGTCCAGGTGGGAAAGGGCAGTGGGGAGTGCGATTGAGATGGCATCATCTGTGGATCTGTTGGGGCGGTATGCGAATTGGAGTGGGTCTAGGGTATCCGGGAGGATGTGAGCCATGACCAGCCTTTCAAAGCACTTCATGGCTACCGATGTGAGTGCCACGGGTGGTAATCATTTAGGCACAGGGCACAGGGACTATGGTGGTCTGCTTGAAACATATAGGTATTACAGACTCAGTGAGGGAGAGGTTGAAAATGTCAGTGAAGAGACTTGCCAGTTGGTCCGCGCATGCTTTGAATACACGTCCTGGTAATCCATCTCACCCCGCGGCTTTGTCAATGTTGACCTATTTAAACGTCTTGCTCACATTGGCTACCGAGAGCGTTGTCACGCAGTCATCCAGAACAGCTGGTGCTCTCGTGCATGCCTCAGAGTTGCTTGCCTCGAAGTGAGCATAAAGGCATTTAGCTCGTCTGGTAGGCTCGTGTCACTGGGCAGCTCGCGTCTGGGTTTCCCTTTGTAGTCCGTAATAGTTTTCAAGCCCTGCCACATCCGACGAGCATCAGTGCCGGTGTAGTAGGATTCAATTAAAATCATGTATCGATGCTTTGCTTGTTTGATGGTTCGTCTGATGGCATAGCGGGATTTCTTATAAGAGTCTGGATTAGTGTCCCGCTCCTTGAAAGCGGCAGCTCTAGCATTTAGCTTGATGCGGATGTTGCCTGTAATCCACGGCTTCTGGTTGGGATATGTACGTACGGTCACTGTGGGGATGACGTCGTCGATGCACTTATTGATGAAGCTGATGACTGAAGTGGTATACTCCTCAATGCCATTGGATGAATCCCGGAACATATTCCAGTCTGTGCTAGCAAAACAGTCCTGTAGCGTAGCATCAGCGTCATCTGACCACTTCCGTATTGAGCGAGTCACTGGTACTTCCTGTTTTAGTTAATCAGGAGGATAGAATTATGGTCAGATTTGCCAAATGGAGGGTGGGGGAGAGCCTTGTATGCATCTCCATGTGTGGAGTAAAGATGGTCTAGAATTTATTTTCTCTGGTTGCACATGTGACATGCTGGTAAAAATTTGGTAAAACTGATTTAAGTTTGCCTGCATTAAAGTCCCCGGCCACTAGGAGTGCCGCTTCTGGATAAGCATCTTGTTTGCTTATGGCCTTATAGATTTGGTTGTGTGGTCTTAGTGCCAGGATCGGTCTGTGGTAGTAAATAGACGGCTACGAATAATATAGATGAGAACTATCTTGGTAGATAGTGTGGTTTACAGCTTATCATAAGGTACTCTACCTCAGGCGAGCAATACCTCAAAACTTCTTTAATATTAGACATCGTGCACCAGCTGTTATTGACAAAAAGACACACAACCCCACCCCTCGTCTTACCAGACGTAGCATCTCTGTTCTGCCGGTGCATGGAAAATCCCGCCAGCTCTAAATTATCCGTGTCGTTGTTCAGCCACGACTCGGTGAAACATAAGATATTACAGTTCTTAATGTCCCGTTGGTAGGATAATCGTAATTGTAGGTCATCAATTTAACTTTCCAATGATTGCATGTTAGCAAGTAGAATGGAAGGCAGTGGGAGTTTACACGCTCGCCTACGGATTCTCAGAAGGCAGCCCGATCTGCGTCCTCTTTTCCTCCGTCTTTTCTTCACGCAAATGACTTGGATTTGGACCTGTTCCCGGGAGAGCAGTATATCCTTCTTGCCGGACTCGTTAAAGGAAAAAGCTTCTTCCATTCCGTAGTAATTCCAGTTCTGATGTCCAGAAGTTATTTTCAGTCATAAGAGACGGTAGAAGCAACATTATGTACAAAATAAGTAAAAACATAAGTTACAAACAACGCAAAAAAACTAACAAAATAGCACATTTGGTCAGGGGCATGTAAAACGTCAGCCATTCCGCCATCTTAACTCTTTGGCGCCATCCCCCTCTCTCTCTCTCTCACCTTGTTTCCTTTCTCTCTCCTCCTCTGCAGGCGCTCCACGTCGTCTATCTTGTAGACCTTTATCTCAAAGGGTTCTGTGGTTCCCCTGGGGGCGGGGCTTAGAGGGCCGTCGACCCAGCGTACGCTGGAGCTGATGGCGGGCTTCCTGATCAGAGAGGACGAGTCCAGGGTCAAGCTAGGAATCAGACGACGACGCTGGGTACCTGGACACACGCACACATACAGAGAAAGAGACACACACACATGGCAAAAGACACAGACGCATGCACGCACAAAGTTAATGGGGACCCCGGGAGAAGAATACTTTTGATGTATATGCTTCATTCACATTATTGTGTTGCCAAAGCAGCAATGTTGAACAATTCAACATTTCAAAACATATATCACAATAAAGGAAAACTAATATTTTGGTATTAGTTTCATTAGACCATTGTTGACATAGTTCCAAAATGTTTTGCTTATCAGCAATCACGTTTTCAAGATATGTAGTGGAGGCTATACGCAGGTATACACCGTATACCCACTTTCACTGGGCATTGTCAAAACTCACTTCTTAACCCCTACTTATACTTCTGATCGTGGACTTCAGGAAACAGCAGAGTGAGCACCCCCCTATCCACATCGACGGGACTGCAGTGGAGAAGGGGGAAAGCTTCAAGTTCCTCGGCGTACACATCACTGACAAACTTAAATGTTCCACCCACACAGACAGTGGAGTGAAGAAGGCGCAACAGCACCGCTACAACCTCCGAAAGCTGAAGAAATTTGGCTTGACACCTAAAACCCTCACAAACTTTTACAGATGCACAATTGAGAACATCCTGTCGGGCTGTGTCACCGCCTGGTACGGCAACTGCACCGCCCGCAACCGCAGGGCTCTCCAGAGGGTGGTGTGGTCTGCACAACGGATCACAGGGGGGCAAACTACCTACCCTCCAGGTCACCTACAGCACTCGATGTCACAGGAAGGCCAAAAAGATCATCAAGGACAACAACCACCCAAGCCACTGCCTGTTCACCCCTCTATCATCCAGAAGGCGAGGTCAGTACAGGTTCTATCTCAAGGCCATCAGACTGTTAAATAGCCATCAGTAGCACCTTAGAGGCTGCTGCCCTATATACATAGACTTGAAATCACTGGCCACTTTAATAAGGGAACACTGGCCACTTTAATAAGATTTACATATTTTGCATTACTAATCTCATAAGTATATACTGTACACTATTCTATTCTACTGTATTTTAGTCTATACCGCTCCGACATTGCTCGTCCAAATATTTATATATTCTTAATTCCATCCTACTTTGAAGCAAGGTAAGACATGCCTCAGAATACGAAGTAAAACATTCAGGTTTCAAATAATTAAGGAACAGGCAAAATATTGCGATGCAAATAATAGGCTTAACCGTCTTCTGGTAGATGGAAAGGCTTTCCCAAAAACCGTCTCTATTAAATGTTAACTAGCTACAAAGTAGAATGATATCATGATTATTTGTGTCAATCCAGTGGCCATTTTTTTTTCAAACTCCATCTCATGTGCTACAGAAAAATGGCTAACCAAACAATAGTGCTAAGTGCCTGCACACTTGAATTAAAGGGTACTTACTCTCATTTATTTTTTTATAACAGAGCCAAAAGCCCAGACCTCAAACGTGATCTCCTGATGTGGTTTAAGCATTGTTATGGACTTAGAACATACAATTTTGTTGTTTAAATGAAGAAAAAAAGTGAAAAAAGGGTGACTTTTTGGGGAAAATCTGACTCAGTTTATCTGTTTCAATAGAAGGCCTACTATTAGCCTACTTGCACAGTACAGCTTGGGTTGGCCTGACTATGAAAGACCAATATTCGATTTATAATTTTAGGCCATTCAGAGTGTACTGTACGCCACTTGATTGCTGACAAGCAAAACATCTTGGTACTATGTCAACAATAGACTAATGAAACAAACACCAGAATGTGTAGAATTCAGTAGGATCTATCTCTCTCGCTCATCACCTACAGGACAAATAAGAAACATACAGTAGGCTGCGTTTACACAGTCAGCCTAATTCTGATATGTTGCCCAATTATTGAACTGACTGATCAAAAGTCCAATATTTGGCAAAAGATCAGAATTGGGCTGCCTGTGTAAACGCAGCCACAGTGCAACTCTACATCTGTGACTGTGATTGGGTCAGGAGAACAGCATACTGACGTGTTGTTTTGTTCTGTTCTGCTGACAAGGACATGACCAGGCTTTAGTTTGACAAAGGCAGCAGGAGTAAACATCAGGGCAAATAGCTGATAACCAAACCAGGACAGATAGCTGATAACAGAGCCAAGAGTCCTACACTGCCATTCTGCCAGGTGCTGGCGTTGGGGTGGGAGCTGGGGTTAGGTCTAGCATTGGAGTAGGGGTTGGAGAGAGGGGCCTAGGTTTGGGGGGGGGGGGGGGGGGGGAGGAATTGGTTGAGTAGGACTGTGTTCTGGCAACGACACCAATCCAGTATTTAGCATGAGTTCCTGGGGGAGGAGAGAGGAGAGAAGAAACAGAAGAAATGCAGAGGGGAGAGAGAGAACAGAGAAAGAGAATGGAGAAGAGAATAGAGAAAGAGATAGAAGAAGAGAACAGAGAAAGAGATAGGAGAAGAGAACAGAGAAAGAGAATGGAGAAGAAAATAGAGAAAGAGATAGGAGAAGAGAACAGAGAAAGAGAATGGAGAAGAGAAAAGAAAAAGAGAGTGGAGAAGAAAACACAGAAAGAGAGGGGAGAGAGAAAAGAGCATTTGGTGATGACAGGGTGGAGAGATAAGCCTAGCGGGTCAGTCCCTCTTATCTGACCAATGTGCTGGAATGTACACACACACACTCACACTCACACTCAAACACACACTCAAACACCCCCCCCCCCCCCCCCCCCCCCCACACACACACACACACACACACACACACACACACACACACACACACACACACACACACACACACACACACACACACACACACACACACACACACACACACTTTCCATTTGCATAGAAATTGGCAGCTATGTCAGCAGATACGTTTTTTTTATCAGATTCACACACAGGGAAGGGGTAAAGGGAGAGGGGGGAGGCGAGAGGTGACATTAATAAGGTTGCGTCTGTCTCTTTGTCTCCGAGTGCAACAGAAAGGTCACAGAGACAGATCTGCTCTAAGTCACCTTCAAGTCACCCATTTGTACCTTATTACTGCCTGCTGCATCAGGACACAGTAGAGAGAGAGAGAGAGAGAGAGAGAGAGAGAGAGAGAGAGAGAGAGAGAAACCAAGCGATGGAAAATCCAATATTACAGTAAAGAGCAACCATACATGAGACCCTCAACTGGAAACCTGATTAAAAAAAGTTTTTTTCTCAAGCAAGCCGCTCTCTCTCTCTCCCTCCATTCCGCTTCCTCTCTCTCCCTCTCTCTGCTGGAGCAGCCACAGGCCGGGCTGTGTTGGCCCGGGGTTCTGCGGTTCTAAGTCAGCCATAGATAAGCCTGATCACTGTTCCCTCTTACTGCCTCTCTGGACGGGAGGGGGGAGAGAGAGAGGTGGAGGGCAAGTGGAGGGTAAGTGGAGAGGGAGAGTTAAGGGAATGGAGGGTGGCTTTGGAGAGGTAGGGGGTGGCAAGGGGGATGAAAAGGGGTCCCAGCCTAGAAGGGGGGGAGAGGGAGGAGGATAAGGGAGAGGAGAGGGAGGAATGGAGAGGGTACAGGGGTTAAAGAGTGCACTGCTTTCCTGAGGCCACCCACAGAAATCTCTGACAATGGCCATCTGTCTGCCCAACAAGACCACTCTCACTACCAACCTCTCAGGGGTGAGGGGAGAGGGAGGGAGGGGGATATGATGAGAGGTGAGGAGAAAGGAGGGGTTGAAACCTGATTTAGTTATTTATTTCCAAATTTGTCCAGAGGCATAGTTTTTTTTATATATAAATGGAAGTCTTGTGAGCTACATTTCGCTGCCGCTGTGATTCATATCGAAATGGGGCAGTTTACTAACCAAATATGTTATCTGGAATAGAGGGTTCATTCATCGGTGTTTTTAACCATGCCTGGGCTGGTTCTGGGCGGTGGGGCTGAGGAGCATAGGCTCATCCTGGGAGAAGGTGACAGCCTAATGCGGGGATTCATCATGGCTGACTTCAACAGAATGACTCTGATAGGCCTTTCACTATTACACACCTCCCTGACTGACTGACTGACTGACTGACTGACTGCCTGCCTGGTTGCCTGCCTGCCTCCCTCCCTCCTTGCCTGCCTGGCTGGTCACCTTACTTACTTGACGGCTTGTTTCATATTCAAAGGTTTTATTCTATTTCTATTCAGGACAGAGCATAAGCTACGTAACTAAGATTATAGTTATGAACAAAGGTAATTGAACATCTATAGTGTTACCCTCTAAATACATTTCTGTACTGTTTTGTGTAGTGTATAAATGGAACAGGAAAACTAAGCATAAAGGAAGGGAAACCCTATGAGCAAAAGACATTAAAATAACGTTGA
The DNA here is from genome assembly GCF_965601325.2 of Salmo salar. NCBI lineage: Eukaryota > Metazoa > Chordata > Actinopteri > Salmoniformes > Salmonidae > Salmo > Salmo salar. The sequence continues at coordinate 13,120,546 of NC_138299.1, read as the reverse complement.
AAGTATGTATTTTGGGTTGAAAAGATGTTGAAAAAATGTATTGTGCTCACTGGGAAGCAGCATAAGGAGCAGACCTGTGTTGTTGTTCCTCTTCTTGTTGTTCTTGAGGCTACGGCGGCTGCTGCTGGTGGCTGAGCTGTGTTCGCTCAGAGAGTCCTGGGCAGAGGAGGTGCTTCCTGTAGCCTCGCTGTCCCTCAGCATGCTCTCGTAGCCACTGCTGGCCCCGCTGTGGTAGAACAGGGCTGTCTTCCCCATGGCCGGGGGCAGCTCTCCACTCAGAACACTGCTGTTGTCACTGGCATGGCCGCTGCTGCAGCGCTGGGGCCGCTTGGGGGCTGTGATCTTACTGTAGGGAGACGGCAGGGTGTGGACCATCACTGGTCTCTCCTCTCCCTGTGCCCCTCCACCACCTGCTCCACCTCCACTTCCTCCGGCACCCCTCTCCTCCCCAGCCTCGGAGCCTCCTCCTCGGTTGTGACCGGCGGATCGAGAGCCTCCGTTGCCCTGAAGCAGCTCGGAGATGCGTCCGTTGGCGGCTCTCAGAGGCAGCTTGACGGCCAGGGCTCCCCCTCGGCTGCGACTCAGAGACTGGGTGGCCCAGGAGCCAGAGCTGGGTTCCTTGTTCTGTCCCAGGGCCTGGCTGGAGGTCTGACCCTGGGGCTGGGGCTGGGGCTGGGGCTGGGGCTGGGTCTTGCCGTTGGGAGGCAAGCTGGAGCTGCGGTTGACAGACTGGGGGAGAGACTTGGTGGAGAAGCTGAGTGTCTTGGTGCTGGAGGCCGAAAGGCTGCGGGTCTTAGGGTTGGCCATCAGCAGCTTGCTGACCGCTGAGATCTTCGACTGGCTCGACTTGGGCGACTTGGGAGCACTGCCGGGGCTGTTACCGGAACCGTTTCCGTTAGGGGAGGAGGATGACACTGAGCCACAGCGGATGATGCTACGTCCGGGATGGGGCATATTGCAATCCCCCCTCCCCCCTCCGGCTGCCCCCTTCCAGCCCAGAGAGCTGAGGCTCTCCCCCCTCTCCAGGGAGAGGCAGTCGTAGTGGGGGCCAAGAGAGCTGTGACCTCCATGGGACCGCCCCAGAGAGTTGGTTCTGTTAGCCAGCTGCTCTAGTTTAGCACTGAACAACCTACTGCTCTCCACATTAGACCCCTTCTGTTTCCCTCCACCAAGCCCGCCTAGGTCCTCCGGGGTGCTCCCCAGGAAGGAGAGGCCATGGCTGGGTGCGTGCAGTGGGCTGAGGGGGCCTCCTGCCCGGTTCTTCTGGTCCAGACTGGACTTGCGTACTGGTGGCAGCGGTGGGATCCCTTTCTGGCGGGAGAACAGGCCTTGTCTCCCGGACGACCCCCGTCGGTCCAGTGTTGCCCTTGGACTACAGGGGGTGGAGGTGGTGATCCCTAGGCCCCGGTACTCCCCCCCTGCCCCTCCTCCGTTAGCTCCGTAGCGGAGTGAGTCCTCGTCCAGGCCGTCATGGCGGTTGATCCGGTGCCAGCCGCGGGGCAGACTGGCGGTGCGCAGGATGTCGGCAGAGTAGATGGGAGTCATCAGACACTCCCCAGAGCTAACCAGCACCATCTCACAGCCGTCCACCACCCTCTTACAGGAGTCTGGAGAGCAGACAGTCTCACCGCTGCTGGAGCTGCAACGGTCCCCTCCGTAGCCACTGTCCACCCTGCTGGCCCTGTCACCCTGGGGCCAGGCCTGGGTCTTAGCTGGGTCTGTCTTGACTGGTGGCTCCACCACCCTCTTCTCCGGCTTCACCTCACACACCAGCTCCTTAGGCCTCACATCGCCTCCATCTCTCTTCATCCAGGGGTCGTCGAAGCTGAGCTCACTGGATATGGAGGCCAGGACCAGGGCTTGGGCTGGGGCAGGCTTGGCTGGGTCCTTGGACAACAGGTGAGGCTTGGTAGGGGAGGACAGTATAGTGGGCTCCTGTATAACCATGGGTTTGACGGCCACACAGGGGTGGACTGTGATGTTGGTCTTGAAGGGGATGAAGTTGCTGGAGGCCCCCAGGCTCTGGATGTTGGAGACGGTGATGGTGGTCTTACCCAGGGAGGGAGACAGTCTCTTCAGCCTCTCTTTAGTCAGGGTGCTCTTCTCATTCTCCGTTCCTTTCTCATCTCCACACAACACTACTTCGCTGTCAGGAGTCTTCCTTCCTCTAGAACCCAGGGACACCTCATCTCGGTCCTCTGCCCCAGAGAGCGGCACCTGTGGGGGGTCTGGCTCGGCCAGAGCCTCCCCATGTCCATGGGACTGGCCGAAACTGTGCAGGGACTGATCCCCGTCACTCTCAGCACTCAGCTCACTCAGCCACGATGAGATGGACGACCGGCGGCTAGGCAGCGCCGCCATCGCCTCTCCTTCCACGCGAAGCTTCGCCATGCTGACTTCCGCCATGGCGATCACCCCGGCGACTGAGGCGCTTGTCATTGTGACCATTCCGGTGGTCGTAGCAATGACCATAGTGTTGTTTCCATAGCACTCCAGGTCATCGCTGATGCTGCTGATGATGGAGACAGGGCGGGATCCCGAGGCCAGGGCGGTGACAGAACAGTCGCTGGTGAAGCTAATGATGCTAGTGGGACGACCGCCACTCTCCAGCAGGCCCCGGACATCCAGCCCCTCCTCACACCCCAGGGTGAACACCAGCTCATCTTCCCCCAGAGAGCGAGGGTCTGCTGGGGTAGAGGAGGGGCTGGGGGCTAGAGCAGGAACTGGGGCTGGGGGAGGCAGAGAAAGATGGGAAGGAGAAAGAGAGAGAGGATAGACAATGAAAAGAAAATACGTAAGGAACGGGAAATTAATTCGCTGTACGAAACCAGTATCATACATAAAAAACATCTTCCAAAAACACTTGTCACAGTAATAGAATAAAGAGCAAAACGTACCGTCCCTGTGTACATCCAGAGGTATCTGAGGAACATTATCATCACACAGTGTCTCAGCCGACCCCAGGCTGGCAGACAAGGAGTCGGTGCGCTTTAGCACCTGGGGACTCATTCTCATGGGGGAGGTCCTGGACAGGGACTCCAGCTGCAGCAGGGAATCTGTAGAGGACCTCCCACTATCTGCAGCCAGGCTGTCTGCAGTAGACAGACTCTGGCAGGACAGAGGAGGCGTTCCCGGCATCACACCCTTCTGGGTGTAGACCTTGATTATAATCATAATCATATATTGGATTTTTATAGTTCTTTTCAAGGACCCAAAGATGCTTCACAACAATACTGTACATTTTCATGGAAATCCATTTTATGAGGTCAAATTCAACACAATAACTGTACAATAGCACAAGCAAAGACCGTAGAGGTGTGAGAGCTAGATACCTTGCAGCGCTGTGAGGGTGAGGAAGGAGGTCTGTAGTCAGTGGTCTTGGTAAGAGAGGCGATGCCCAGCCGAGGAGAACCCAGGGGGCGGGGCTTGCCATCACTGCTACTGCCTGCGCTCAGAGACTCACGGCTGTCAATCAAATAGAAAGGAATAGAAAAGAAATAGAAGATATTGAAAACAAAAATACCTTCAAGAGAGACATTAAAATTACAAGGCAGTCGATAAAACTATACAAGCTAAAGGAACGATAAGTTAGGTTTTGCGTTCATTTTCGTGTGGACCCTAGGCAGAGTAGCTGTTGCTTTGTAAACGCTAATGGGGATCTAAACAAACAGATCTGACCTGTCATGGAGGCTGGTGCTCTTGGCCCTCTGTAGAGGGTTAGTGTTGGTGTGTCCAGCTCCACTGCTGCCCGTCACACTGCTGCCAGTCAGGCTCAGACTCTCTATCATGGTCTGGGCCAGTTCTGCCTCTTCCACCACCTCCCTGATCTCCTGGAGCTGCTTGTCATTGGACATCATCCTGGAGGTCTCTACCTCCACCTCCACTACCACCCCTCCCGTCGGCTCTGTCTCAGACCCAGGGGGAACCAGGGTGTCAGACTTGGCCCCCCTATTAACCGGCACCTCCTCAAAGGGGAACTTGGCCACCTCTTCGCTCCCGTCGATACACTCCAGCCGCTCCTGCAGCTCGGCGAAGGTGTTGCACTTGAGACACTCCGCCCCTTCCTCTGGCACAGGGGGCAGGGGTTGGCCCAGGGGTTGGAGGAGAGGGAGTGCGGGCTGGGTTAGGGCGATGAGGGACTGTGTAGGCAGGGCAGAGGGCTGGGTGTGTGTCTGTGTAGGGGTGGGCTGGGGCTGCGACAATACTGTCTGTTGCTGTTGTTGTAGAGTTGGTGTAGTCGGCAGGACGCCAGACTCGACTTTGCTCTTCAGCAGAGCAGGAATGATGGGGACAAACTCTGGCGGACCCTCGTTGTCGGTCAGCTCACGGTCCGAGATAGCACCCCCATTGGGGCCCACGTAGATGACGGTGTCGCAGGACTGCTCGCTACTGGAGTAGTCATCTGGGTCGCTGGAGAGGTGCAGCAGGGGAAGGTTGGAGTCGGCAGAGCTACGGGAGTGGAATGGTCTCAGGTGGGTGGGGCGACGCATACGACCCTCCTCACATGAACTCTCACCCCCTGACGAACTGGACGTGTATTGCTGAAAAAGAGAGGGAATGAGAACATGGATGAGAGAAAAAACACTTTTTGAAACAAATCAATTAGAATCTCGATTTAATTTACTTGCCTATTATTGTAATACTGTATCATCAAGTTCCAGCAATACATAAAGTGAACTTTTTTACTGAAATATCAATCTGAACATTTAGAAGTTGAGCCCCAGAAGAAAGAACTGTGAAATGTATGTGAAGGAGAATTGCTTTATGTCATGGACCGATTTATTGATTGAATGAATGATTGAATGACCGAATGTGGCTAAATCGATGATGCCTACCATACTGACTTTGGTCTTCTTCTTCTTCATGCGGAGGAGGCGCGACGCGATCTGGATGGTGGAGAGCGTGTCAGAGAAGTTGCTAGGCGACGCGGAGATGTGGGCGATCATGGTGGTCCGACAGTTCATGTTGCCCAGTGACTCTCTCAGTAGCATGGTCAGCTTACTGTCCCTGGAACACATACACACACACATGACATCACACATACACTAACACAGGCATAAGCACACACACGTGCACCCAGAAACACACATTCATCTGAAGGATAATATCTATCAAACCCTTAAAATCACCGTTCACCTCCCTACCAATCAGCAATGATCTCCAGACCTGAACATTAGCTACGTCGATGGTTCATCTCTCTATGGCTGGAACATGTGGGACAGTAGCTGTAGGATTGTGTGTTTATTAAACGCTCTCCCTCTCCTGTGTTTGTTCTAGGGTTAATTTACTGTCTGCCTGTGTTTCTGTGTGTGTGTGCATGTGGTGTGTGTGCATGGGCATGTGGGTGTGTGTGTGTGTGTGTGTGTGGTAGGTAACTCCTGTGAGCTGTTTGGGACCCTCAGGGCAGAATGGAGCGCAGGCTCCTCTGTGGCTCAATATCTCATGCTGCTGTCCTCCTTTTATAAAAACACAGCCCCCGGCCAGCGCACGCACGCACGCACGCACGCACGCACGCACGCACGCACGCACGCACACACACACACACACACACACACACACACACACACTATCCCATCCTTTCTTCTCTGCTGTCTGCCTCAGCTATCTCTCCCTTTCGCCTCAACTGTCCTCAATTTTATCCTCTTCTCTTTTCTCCCTCCATTCCTCCCTCTCTCTCGCTCTCTGTCTCTGAGTCATGTCATTAGTAGTAGTTATCGGTGTCTTCGTCACATAAACGGTAGTAATTGCATCTCCCTCGTCTGACATCTCAATCAGTCTCTTAATTAATCTCATTAAGCAGGGTAGAAATGAGAGAAACGGCTGAAAATGGAGAAGAAAGAGGGGGAAAAAAGGTTGGAGCTGCGAGTGTTTAGGTCTAATTAAATCAAGCAGAAGATCAGGGATTTGTGCAGAACGGATTTTATATTCATGCATGGTGCGTTCCAGTTATTTGCAACTAATGTTCCACACCTTGCAAATGGCACCAACCTATAATTTTATACGCATGCATGCATATGTGTGTATTTGTGTTTGTATGCCTCGGTGTGTGTAATGTTTACAGTTCTGGCATAAAGTGGTGGGGTGCTTTGCAATGTAAATGCCGAGCTCGTGATTAAATTAGAGAGCCGAGGAGCTGAGCTATCTGCACTGGAGGAGGGAGGCAGAGAGGGAGAGAGAGAGAGAGTGGGATGGAGGGAGGGAGAAGAGCCTGCATATTCTTGGAGAAAAATTCAAATATGCACACGACTGTTTTCAAAGCCTCTGTCCCCCGCTTTCGTTTCACTCCTTTCCTCCTTGCTCTTTTCTCTGCCTCTCGTCCCTTCAATCTCTCTCCCCTCTTTCCTCCCTCTCTCCCCTCGCTCTTATTCCCTCTCTCACAGTCCCACTCATTCTCTTCAGGAAAAAAAAACAGACCAAAAAAAACCTCTTCCTAGCGGTCTCGGGTAATAATAACGAAGCAGCATTTGTTATTGGGCTTTAAATCAACCCTACAGCACCTTTCTCTCTCCCTCTCTGCCTCTCCCTCTCTTCCTCTCTCTCCCCTCTCCTCTCTCTCTTTCTCTCTCTCCCTGCCTCTCTCTCTCTCTCTCTCTCCATTTCTCCCTCTCCATTTCTCCCTCTCCAAATGTCATTCTATACATTGTTATTACACATAGTAGTTATGCAGAATTAAGCCCGGGCCGGGCTTACAGGAATCATTGTGCGCCTCGTGTGTCCAATGATCTGCATAATTTAATTGTACTATCTCATTAATATATCTACAATAATTAGCAGGTTTATTCATAGGTTTAAAGTCTACTATTAATATGACATGGATGTGATATACTGAGTTGGATATGTAGAGATAGATATTGAGCCAGTCACCAGTGGAAGCTGACCCAAGCCCCAACTCCCCCAGTCCCAGTTAGTCACACACACTTAGGGAGGGTCATTTAGAGAAGGGCAAGAGTAAGAATTAGTGTACACGTACTTGTAAGGGATATGTTTGCTGCCGTTGACCAGAGCCAGGATGACATTCCCCAGGGCAGAGAGAGACAGACACAGTCCTGCTGCTGTACTACTACTGCTCTCCCTGCCCTTCTCTCCTCCCAGCACCTTCACACAGCTGCCCAGGTCTATCAGGTGGAGTCTACTGCGACCTCCCGACACTGGAGAGGGAGGGAGAGAGAGAGAGAGAGAGAGAGAGAGGAGGGTGAGAGAGGAACAGGAGGGGATCCGGGGAGAGGGGGATAGAGAGAGGGGAAGGAGGGACCGAGAGAAAGGGACAGAAAGAGAGAGAGGGGGAGGAAAAAGAGAGGACAGAGAAAGGGGAGAGAAGATTGGGGTGACAGAAGGATCCATTAATCATTGCGCAAAACATTGATTTAAAAAAAAAAAATGTACAGTGTGTTAGGAAACCCAGTAACAGTATTTCGCAGGGTGATAGATTCAGAACGCACTATTCAACGCTTCATCACCCAGCATTTTTGATCTGCTCATCTCAGAGGAGGTCAAGCATGTCAGCCTCAGCGCGCACGCATGCACGCACGCACGCACGCACACGCACACACACCACACACACACACACACACACACACACACACACACACACACACACACACACACACACACACACACACACACACCCCCCCGGCTACATTGGGCAGCAGGTATCCTAGCAGTTAGAGAGTTGGCCCAGTAACCGGATGGTCGCTAGTTTGACTCCCTGAGCCGACATCGTGACAAACCTGTCAATGTGCCCTTGAGCAAGGCACTTAACCCTCATTGCTCCAGGGTCGCTGTTGATAATGGCAGACCCTGGCCGTGACCCTAATCTCTGAGGTTGTCTCAGGGGGAGTTGGGATGTGCAAAAAAACACATTTACAATTCCCACATTAGTACACATTAGTGTGAAATAGGACAGATATAACAGCCTGCCACCTGGACCCCTCACCAGCTCAGCTGTGTGTTCAGCTACGTGACCTTTCCTTGTCAACACATCACCTGTCGGGAAGCGTGCGTACGTGTATACACTGCCTTCCTTATGTATGCTCTGGAAGTCAGTCA
>NC_138299.1:13082500-13105000 GCF_965601325.2 Salmo salar | reverse complement strand
GTAGGAATGGTGCCAAGTTTCCTCCAGACGTGATGCTTGGCATTCAGGCCAAAGAGTTCAATCTTGGTTTCATCAGACCAGAGAATATTGTTTCTCATGGTCTGAGAGTCTTCAGGTGCCTTTTGGCAAACTCCAAGCGGGCTTTAATGTGCCTTTTACTGAGGAGTGGCTTCCATCTGGCCACTTTACCATAAAGGCCTGATTGGTGGAGGGCTGCAGAGATGGTTGTCCTTCAGGAAGGTTCTCCCATCTCCACAGAGGAACTCTAGAGCTCTGTCAGAGTGACCATCAGGTTCTTGGTCACCTCTCTGTCCAAGGCCCTTCTCCCCCGATTGCTCAGTTTGGCCGAGCGGCCAGCTCTAGAATGATGGAAGACACTGTGTTCTTGGGGACCTTCAATGCTGCAGACATTGTTTGGTACCCTTCCCCAGATCTGTTCCTCGACACAATCCTGTCTCGGAGCTCTACGGACAATTCCTTCAAACTCATGGCTTGGTTTTTGCTCTGACATGCACTGTCAACTGTGGGACCTTATATAGACAGGTGTGTCTTTCCAAATCATGTCCAATCAATTGAATTTACCACAGGTGGACTCCAATCAAGTTGTGAAAACATCTCAAGGATGATCAATGGAAACAGGATGCACCTAGGCTCGATTTAGAGTCTCATAGCAAAGGGTCTGAATACTTATGTAAATAAGGTATTTCTGTTTGACATTTTTTTTAAATTTGCTAAAATGACCTGTTTTCACTTTGTCATTATGGGATATTGTGTGTAGATTGCTGCTGATTTGTATGTATTTAATTCATTTTAGAATAAGGCTGTAATGTAACAAAATGTGGAAAAAGTGAAGGGGTCTGAATACTTTCCGAATGCACTTTAACGGTTTGTTCATTGTGTGTTATTCTGTCCCAGTTGTTTTTATCCTGTGTGTGTGTGTGTGTGTGTGTGTGTGTGTGTGTGTGTGTGTGTGTGTGTGTGTGTGTGTGTGGTGTGTGTGTGTGTGTGTGTGTGTGTGTGTGTGTGTGTGTGTGTGTGTGTGTGTGTGTGTGTGTGTGTGTCTGGGCTGTAAGAACAGGCTTATTACATGTAGAGAATTTGTCATGGGTAGACTGATTACATGAGTGTGAAAGCATGGACGCTGAAGGCACACACAGACAGTAAGACAGACACGTTACAGAGAGTGGATCAGGCAGGGTCCTGACACTCATTAATGTGCCCTTCTGAGGAGGGACCTCACTGGGATTAAACCAGTGGAGATTCAGCCTCCTGCTCAGACAAGACAAGACCAGGGCTACTGAACTGGAGGAGATTTGAAGTGACATTAGTCTCTCTCTCTCTCTCTCTCTACCTCTCTCTCTCTACCTCTCTCTACCTCTGTCTCTCTCTCTACCTCTGTCTGTCCCTGCATTCCTCTCTCCCTCTCCATGTAGTCTGTCCTGATAGTAGAGGCTAGCTGAGGTGCAGTCATGTTGATCAGAGAACGTCACACTCAGAAAATCAGCGGTCGATACTTTGCAAATGCATTCACTTGTTTTCAATGCCAGACTCAGTTTGTCAATGTCTGGGTACATACGCACAACATGTGTGTGTGAGTATGTGTGTGTGCCATACAAAAAAGGCTCAGATCAGGTTCACACACACACACACCCTTACCCAGTTTAGAGTGTCCGAAGCAGAAGACACAGCCATCTGCTCCATTCACCACCGACTGAATGACCTCAGCTACAGTACCAGCACACACCTCCGCCTAGAGAGAGAGAGAGACACAGACAGAGAGTCACGAGAGAGGGGAAGCTAGGGGGTAATTTGGGATTGGCTAGGGGGTAATTTGGGATTGACTAGGGGGTAATTTGGGATTAGCTAGGGGGTAATTTGGGATTGGCTAGGGGGTAATTTGGGATTGACTAGGGGGTAATTTGGGATTAGCTAGGGGGTAATTTGGGATTGGCTAGGGGGTAATTTGGGATTGGCTAGGGGGTAATTTGGGATTAGCTAGGGGGTAATTTGGGATTGGCTAGGGGGTAATTTGGGATTGGCTAGGGGGTAATTTGGGATTAGCTGGGGGGTAATTTGGGATTGGCTAGGGGGTAATTTGGGATTAGCTGGGGGGTAATTTGGGATTGGCTAGGGGGTAATTTGGGATTGACTAGGGGGTAATTTGGGATTAGCTAGGGGGTAATTTGGGATTGACTAGGGGGTAATTTGGGATTAGCTAGGGGTAATTTGGGATTAGCTAGGGGGTAATTTGGGATTGACTAGGGGGTAATTTGGGATTAGCTAAGGGGTAATTTGGGATTAGCTAGGGGGTAATTTGGGATTAGCTAGGGGGTCATTTGGGATTGACTAGGGGGTAATTTGGGATTAGCTAGGGGGTAATTTGGGATTGGCTAGGGGGTAATTTGGGATTGGCTAGGGGGTAATTTGGGATTAGCTGGGGGGTAATTTGGGATTGGCTAGGGGGTAATTTGGGATTGGCTAGGGGGTAATTTGGGATTAGCTAGGGGGTAATTTGGGATTGGCTAGGGGGTAATTTGGGATTAGCTAGGGGGTCATTTGGGATTGGCTAGGGGGTAATTTGGGATTGGCTAGGGGGTAATTTGGGATTGGCTAGGGGGTAATTTGGGATTAGCTAGGGGGTAATTTGGGATTGGCTCCCCTGCGCATAATCAGATCCCTACCTGTGATGCATCATGGGGGAAGGCGGCGTCAAAGGCAAACATCTTAGGTGGGGCCTGATTGACTCCTCCTCGTTTCTGGAGGGTGTTTCCTTGCGTCTGGTTGGCTGATGGATCCATAATGGTCAGCTGCTTCTTCCTGGTGTCCACCTTGAGGAAGGAGCTGGACTCTGCTGCGTCCGAGGACATCCCGGGACACACACGCACCATCACCTTCACCTGGTGGAGGGACAGAGGACAGGACCAGAGAACTCAGAACAGAACAATGAAACTCAGAACAGGAGATCGTAACTCATCCGAATCAGATTGTGGAACCCAACAATAGAACAGAAGTAGGTCAAGATAAGATCAGGTCAAACCCCTAAAGCCCTACAGAGGCCAGTAGAACCACAGTAGAAAGCAGTTGAACCATTGTAAAAACTAGTAGAAAACAATTAAACCCCAGTAGAACCCCAGTAGAAACCAGTAGTAACGATAAAATCCTGTCGTTTCATTCATGGGGGGCTGAAACCCTCTTCTGCGCTAAACCTAACAAAGACAAGATAAACCTAACAAAGACAAGCCTAGCTATTTAGCCCTTAGAAGACGCACATCAACACCTGCACCACCTCTCCCTCTCCCCCCTTTTCCTGTGTTAGACTTCAAAGCTTTAAGCGGAGCAATCTTATTTTAGCTCTCTCTCTTTCACCTCCTCTCTTTCTCTCCTTTCCTCCCTCGCCCCCCACACACGTCAACACTCGTTTGTTGTCACACCTCGTTGGTGTTGAGGTTTTCATCGAGAGAAAAGCAGCGCCGGGTTCTTTTCCCCCCCCCCCAAACAGCTGACAGATCTCAAACTTTTCCCAGAGCTCCTGCAGGTTCACTTATCTACTTCTTTATTCACAGATAGGAGGAGATTTAGAGAGAGGGATGGGGATAAGGGAGAAATAGATAGCGGGAGGAGGGAGCAATTCAGGATGGAAGAAGAGAGAGGAGAGGGAGGGAGTGAGATGGAGGGGAGGGAGAAGAAAGGGAGGAGAGGAATGTAGGATAAAAAAAAAGGAGAGAGGATGCAAATTCAGATAGATGCTGTCATTTTCACCACCATTGAGACCAAACATGAGTAACCGTCAGAAGACAGGCTCTGCTTTAAGCTGCCGCTAAACGTTGCTCTGGGATTAAAACGGGACAGCCTTTCCCAAACGCTCCCGAAACACACTGTGGCTTTCAGACAGGACGCTCCAGAATGCTGAGAAAAGCCAGAATTACAGCCGGGAATTACAGCCGGGAATTACAGCCGGATAGAGGGGAGAGACGTGAGCAGAGATGAAAGCAAACAGAGTAAATAGCAGATAAGTGAATAGAAAAGATTTGAGCCTTGAGGACATGAAGGCATGAGTCTGCGTCGTGTTGTGTAACAGGATTGAGCAGCCAAGGAGAACGGAAACACAAATGAAAGACATTCACCATGAACGCAACGCAGCAGGAATCTGCATGCTAACCAAATAATGTAATTTGAATAACTGAAAACATGGGGCAAATGCAATAACTGTGTGTGTGTGTGTGTGCATGTGCGTGTGCGTGTGCGTGTGTGTGTGTGTGTGTGTGTGTATAGTGTGACAGTTGGAGGGAAAAGTAAGAGCGAGAAAGCGAAAGAGGGAGAAGGAAAGATGATGGACCCCCCTCTCCTCTGCAGAGGAGTAAGGTAAAATGGTCTGCCTGTAAAGCCAGCAGCACTGAGCTGACATTCCCCAGATCTCCTCTCATAAACGCAGCTCACCATTAAAACACACACACATTAAAAAGATTCTCTAGGACAAGGCGTTTTAACAGCGCTTCTACAGTGGACACTGCAACTTATTCCTGTCCTATCTCTATTATGGAAGTGAAGATATAATATATATATATATATATATACACAGAATATATTAAAACTTACACTGAGTGTACAAAACATATTGAGTTTTTCCCTCAGAACAGACTCAATTCATCGGGACGTGGACTCTACAAGGTGTCGAAAGCTGGCCCATGTTGACTCCAATGCTTCCCGCAGTTGTGTCAAGTTGGCTGAAAAATCCAGCAGCGTTGCAGTTCTTGACACAAACCGCTGCGCCTGGCACCTACTACCATAGCCCGTTCAAAGGCACCTTTTGTCTTGCCCAGTCACCCTCTGAACGGTACACATACACCATCCATGTCTCAATGATCTCAAGGCTTAAAAATCCTTATTTAACCTGTCTCCTCCCCTTCATCTACACTGATTGAAGTGGATTTAACAAGTGAAATCAATAAGGGATCATAGCTTTCACCTGGATTCACCTGGTCAGTCTATGTCATTGAAAGAGTGTATATTCGATACAGACATGATCGGCTACAATTGACATTATAAAAGCTGGCACCATGCTCCAGCTGGTAGGTGAAAGTATAGCTCGCATTTAAACAGAGGCTTTCATCTGGTCACGACGCCATCAAAATGACCAGGGAACAACAGGGAGAAAGGCCTTCAACAGAGAGATAAGAGAAGTGTGGGTGTGTGCATGCGTGCGTGCGTGCGTGCGTGTGTGAGAGAATGTACCTGCTGCCTGTCTACCATGATGAGAGTCGAGGTGTAAGCCTGGCGAGTACAGTTAACTGCCAGTTCAAGACTTCATATTAAATTCAAAGACCCTTTGCAATATAAACATACACACACACACGTACACGCACACGCACACGCGTACACACTCCCGAGCGTCCTGTGCCCTATCTTGACCCCAATAAAAAGGCCCATCATATCAGTAAGTGCCTCAGGGGAAGGATTTCAACGCTGCGCTCTTCCTGAGGTGTAACTCATATCGTGCTCCCCACAGATATCCATTTCCTCTTCCTGTCTCTGTGGGAAAGCACACAATGCGTGATTACACAGCACACATCAGGACTTATATGTCATTTAGGTACAGGCTTAGATACTGTGTGTGTGTGTGTGTGTGTGTGTGTGTGTGTGTGTGTGTGTGTGTGTGTGTGTGTGTGTGTGTGTGTGTGTGTGTGTGTGTGTGTGTGTGTGTGTGTGTGTGCAAGAGCGAGAGAGGGAAGGATAGAAAAAGAAAGCGAGAGAGTCTGTTTATAGTGTTTCTACAAAACAACTAAGAGCCAAGATGTTGATGCTGTTAAATGTATCTTGGCGTTACGGCTGCTCTTCATTGGACAGACAGTTAACAGGTCTAATGTGGACATATTTGACCCAACACCATGGAGTCTGTATAGCTGGTAGAGGGGTGATCAGGGCTCTCACAGTGGCATGGTGACAAATGTGAGCATGGGGGCTGTTTAAATCCTGGTTAAGACCTGAGGAGAAACACCGCGGCCCACGAGGTCCTTAAAGGAGCAATCAGCAGTTTTAAAAAATAACAAAGCCGACACCCCGCCATTGATTTTGGTGAATACCTTCCGGATTGGGGCCGGAGAAATGTAACCACGCTCAAAGTCGTAGACAGAGCTAGGGATGCAAGTACTGACCATATAGGATATACGTTTAGTTCTAACCATGTTTTGAGGCTATACAGTGTTTGGGGGGGTTCATACAGTAGATGGGGAAAAGAAAGAGAGCTGGACGATGAGAGGTTGAGAGGGGTTACGGGAATAAGAGGGAGGAGGGGTTGGGAGAGGGCCCATTAGTAGTATATTTGAGTGGAAGCTCTCGTCTCTCTCTGCGTTCATCAAGTCCCCTGGGGCAACGTCCTCAGACAGACACCGATGTCACACTGATGACAGCTCTTCTGTCTCTCTCTACCTCTCGCTCTATCGTCCATTTCCTCTCTACCTCTCTCTAGAACCTCCATTTTTTACCTACACCTCTCTCCCCCTTCTCTCTCTCCCGCTCCTCCTACGTCTCTCTCTATTCCCCCTTCTCTCTCTCCCGCCCCTCCTCCGTCTCTCTCTATTCCCCCTTCTCTCTCTCCCTCTATTCCCCCTTCTCTCTCTCCCTCTCCTCTTCCATCTCCCTCTATTCCCCCTTCTCTCTCTCCCTCTCCTCTTCCATCTCCCTCTATTCCCCCTTCTCTCTCTCCCGCCCCTCCTCCGTCTCTCTCTATCCCCCCTTCTCTCTCTCCCTCTATTCCCCCTTCTCTCTCTCCCTCTCCTCTTCCATCTCTCTCTATTCCCCTGATGTGATGCCAATCAAAGCTCTTGGCTCTCAGCTCCCCGTCATGATGTCACACTGTGTGATACAAACAACCCAGTCCGCCTGTCAGGTCCTGAGTCTACACTGCACCAGGCTGGTCCGTCTGTCTGTCCATAAAGGCATCAGAACTCAAACAACGAGTAACTCACAGCAGAACCAATGGCCTAGCAGCTAGCAGAGGACACATTCCAACAGCTGATGTATTCTTACTGTAGGAAGGCCTCTTGTTTACCTTCAAACCTGAAGAACATGTATGAAGGTCGGTTGATAAATATTGGCTTTATGTCTCATTACTTTTAACCCTGACCAGTATGTGTCAGTGGAGGCTGCTGAGGGGAGGACGGCTCATAAAAATGGCCGGAACGGAGCAAATGGAATGGCATCAAACACCTGGAAACCATGTGTTAGATGTATTTGATATCATTCCACTGATGCCGCTCCAGTCATTACCACAAGCCTGTTCTCCCCAATTAAGGTCCCACCAACCTCCTGTGGTATGTGTATAGCCTTAGGACACAGAAGACATCATAACATTTTATGCTGCAGCATTTAATGAATAAGTAACAGTGTGACTGAGCGGGAATGAATCGATAGCGGTGTTTCTGACGTTGTCATCGTGTTGCTGATAAATATTTAATCGCCATGTCATTTGACGAGGCAGGAAAACACAAACTCTCCGCAGTCGTTATTAGAGTATCAGTTAAAAGGAGCTCGACTGAATAATTCACAGGGTTATTTTCTTCTGACTCACTCACTCTCGTTTTTGCTACCTCTCTTTCTCTCTCTCTCTCTCTTTCCCCCTTTATCTCTCAATCTCTTGCCCTTTTCTCATAACTGGGGATGTGATAAGAGAGAAATCTGATTAAGGAAGAGTACCAGTGGGACTGTGCGTGTGTGTGTGTGTGCAACGGTGTCTCACAGGTCTCCCATTGCTGGCCGTTGATTGTAACCATGGAGACCGGTTAAGGCAATATCAAACTAATGTGAGCTTTTAATGAATCCCAATGAGACCAGTTTTGCCAACAATTCAAGGAAAGTAGCTGTTGGTTGCTCCATTTGTCGCTACAAGTTGCTAGGTGACGCCATGACATAATAGTGACTTCATAACGACCATTTGCAAAAGATAAATACAATTATAATTATATTATTCAATTTTTTTGCTGCTTATGCTGTCCATCAGTCTCTCAAGCAATGAGAAATTCTCCAAAGCAAAACTATATAGAATGTTTGAAGGAGTACAAAAACGAACCAATTAAATAATTGAACGGCACAGAAAAACCGAGAAAGGTAGATTGAACATTTTATTTTTTACTTAAAAAAAAAAAGTATTATTATTATTTATGCCTTGCAGAGCTGTGGTATCATTTTACAACACTGAACCCATTTTAATAAAATTCACTTCACTTCAGTTGGGAGGGGACTGAGAGGCTACAGCAGAGAGGGGAGAGGGAGAGAGGCTTTGGAAGGGGTGCAGACCGCAGAACAGAGTAGCACAGCTGAGCTCAGCTGAACGGGCACACACACAAACAGGGAAGTCGCTAAATCATCCAATAGTCGCTGGGGAAGCCTTAAAAAGTAGCTACATTTGTCACTGTACTCTTTTACCAATAAAAGTCACTGGAGGGGTCTGAAAACTAAATCTAAACTAAATCTAGCGACAAAGTTGCTAAATTGGCAACACAGCTTAGAGACTGCCCTTACTAACACACATGTATACGCACGCACGCACGCACGCACGCGCGCACACACGCACGCACGCACGCACGCACGCACGCACGCACACACACACACACACACACACACACACACACACACACACACACACACACACACACACACACACACACACACACACACAGAGAGAGGAGTGTGAGAGGAATGAGTATGACAGCACACACACAAAAGCTCTGACGTCCAAACCCTCTTTCACTCTCTCCCTCTCTCTCCCTCTCTCTCCGTCTCTCTCTCTAAATATCTGTCTCTCTTTCCTCCCTCCTTCAATCTGCCTTGTTGTTCTCCTGGCCCGTGTCCACCCGTCTATCTATCTCACAATTAAGCCTTTTGTAGGCCTGCCAATACCACCACTATTAATATTTTACCCACAACACGGTAGCAAAGTGGCTATTGAATTCCCATACTCTGTACGCACGCACGCGCATGCGCACGCACACACACACACACACACACACACACACACACACACACACACACACCACACACACACACACACACACACACACACACACACACACACACACACACACACACACACACACACACACTACTGCATGTGAGGTGTTGCTTTTGGCCTGATCTGAGACAGCTATTAATAATTGCTTAAGCTTCTTAGTGTCATTTCTCTCAAGGCTGCCGCTCGCTCCAGAGCGTATCTGTGTGTGTTGGTCTGTGTGTGTCTGTCTGTGTCTGTCTGTGTGTTTCTGTTTGTGAGCGTCTGTGTGGGTGTGTGGTTAACACTTTGCTGGGGGATTGCAGTGACCGTGGAAGCCCCACAATCCTTCACTGTCAGCCGAGAGGAGTTTGAGAAGACAGGAGGGGAGGAGAGAGAGTGAAGGAGAAGATGGGCGGATTGGAGATAAACCTAATCGATGGACAAGGAGGAAGAGGAGGAATTAATCGTATATTATGTTAAGACGATGAAATGTCATTCATTTGTTTTATCCACAAAATAATCTCCCTTAAATCAAGCTTGTATCAATACATTTTAGCTTGAAAATCTGCAAAATGATCTCCCAATGGTGTGCGATATTTTAGACAACATTTTCTACAGTGACAGACGGATCTCTCCATTTCTTCATTCTTTCACATCTGTCTCTTCAGCGAGTACAGGTGGAGCTGCTAGCAGCCTGAGGTTCACAAACCAGCACTTTATCTTTCCTTCAGGGACTTCCTTATAGTATGCCTAGAGATAAGAACACACATCATTTAATTTCCTTTACTGATATAAAATATCTCCTGCCGCAATCTGGAGGTGAATGGAAGCATCCCTGCTGGGCTGATTCGATTACAGTTTTTCCCAATTGCTAAAACACAATTTTGCAAAGTAGGCTGGTTTTATCAAAAATACATAACACAATTCACAAAACCACACACCCAAACTGCAAAATACCGCATATATCCTGCATAATGAAGCACTGCAACCAAAACTACATATAGCATTATCAAAATCAAACGTTTGCATGAAATGGTACACACTTTATTCGTATGACCAGATTTTTGTCTGACCAACTACACACTGTTGGGCATAATGAAAAGCACTCATCTTTAGTATGCTTTGCCATAATACTAAAATAGTTCAAATTGTAGAAAATTCTTCAGATGCACAGAAATATTTGCAGATACACACACACATGCTGTTGAAACATTTTATTTGTTATTTTTCACCAAACAAGTCAGTGCAACATATGCACAGCAGATATATTTACATTGGTCTGAACAAAAATATGCTCACAAAAAAAAACTGTAAACTGAAAAAGAAAATTGCAGAAAAAATATATAGAACATAAAAAGAGGCAAGAAAAATAATTAGGCAGCATCTTGCCACACAGCTGGGTCTGGCCACAACGCCTCGTCCACATCACAGGCAATATCTTCCCTTGCCAGACATCGAGGGAAGAAGCACCTTGAGTGCCTTATCCATCCCTGAATCGCACCCACATCAATCTCATCACATGCCTCTTCCATAGCCTGCACAAGAAGCATGCGCACAAAGGGCTGCCGGTCGTATACCTTCCACCGCCATGCCGAAAAGAACTCTTCTATGGGGTTCAGAAATGGTGAGTATGGTGGGAGGTATTGCACGAGAAATGGTGGGTGGTCAGCAAACCAGTTTTGGACTGGGGCTGCACGATGAAAGCTCACGTTGACCCATACTACAACGTACCGGGTTCTTTGATGGTCTGCATCATTCATACGCTCTGGTGGTATGAGAATGTTGTGGAGTCTGTCCAGAAATGTGAGAATATGGGCTGTGGTGTATGGTCCAAGGTTGGCATGACGATGGAGGACACCATGCGTATTGGAGATGGCAGCGCACATTGTGATGTTCCCACCACGTTGGCCAGGAACATCTATAATGGCTCTGTGGCCAATGACGTTTCTCCCCCTTCTTCTGGTCTTTGCTAGGTTGAACCCAGCCTCATCTATAAAGATGAACTCATGTGGGATTGCATGAGCATCCATTTCCAGTACTCCCTGAAAACAAAGAACAAAAGCAGTCAATATGGTGTTATCCAGTACACTGGGAAATAATGTTGCGTGTAGTGTACTGCAGTCAATATTGTACTTACATCCACATATGCTCGTCTGACCTCTTTGGGTCTTTGAGAGTTTCTCTCAAACGGCACCTTATAAAGTTGTTTCATTCTGATTTGGTTTCGCTTGAGAATGTGAGCCAATGTGGACAGACTGACTCGTTGAATGTTGTTGAATATGGCGTTGTCTTGGATGATGTGGCTTTGAATTTCTCGTAATCTGATTTCATTATTTTCCAAAACCAAGTTTACAATGGCAGCTTCCTGTACCCCGGTGAACATTTGGCCCCTTCCTCCACCATGGTGGCGTCTCTCAGACCTTTAGAAAAAAAAAAAATATATATATATAGGGCTTGGACAATGCAGCCTAAAGATATTTCCCCCACAGTAGAGTAAACTCTACAGGAAATGTGTGCAGTTAGTGTATGACATCAGCCATTCATGAAGTAAACAGTTGTCACCCAACTAATACACTATGACATGGGGTGTACTACATAGTGTGAAAGAAATGTTGGTTCCATACCTGTACTCCAGTCTAAATGTCCGGATGACACAGGCGACAGTAAAACGGCTCAAGTTGGGCTGCACTCTCTGTCCAGCCTCTCGCATTGTCAGCCCATGGTTGATGACATGATCAACTAGGTTGTTGTCTTCTTTGGCCATGAACTTCTCTACCAGCTCTACCCCTACCTCTCACTCTTCCTCCCCCTCTCATTCTCACCCTCCCTCTTCCTCTTCCTCTCTCTGCAACGGCTTCCATTGTTGTTGTAAAACAAAAGGTGCTCACCTGTAGTCTTTTCATAGTGCTTACTTCCTGATTGAAGTGGTAACAATTAACCATTGAGGTGTTTGGCCAGGTGGCACATGTATTGGTCAATTAGCTCATCTAGTGTCATTTTGAATGGCAGTGTTTTGAAATGGCAAACGTGACTTTATGTCAGATTGTTATGTCTTATGCAGAGAACCGTCTGCAGTGCATTTAAAAAGTGCCATTTTGAATTGCAAAATGTGTGTAAAGCAGAAAATGTGTTTAGACTTTTGGAGCCGGAATGTACCAAAAGAGGAGGATTTGAGCAAATCCGACGGCACACATCGCTGTATGGTCTAATATCTTGCCTGCTCTCACAGGTTACAGGCAGCAGGGAAATGTGGAAATGTGTGTGTGTGTGTGTGTGTGTGTGTGTCTGTGTGCGTGCGTGCGTGCGTGCGTGTGTGTGTGTGTGTGTGTCTGTATGTGTGCGGTAGGAAAAAGCCTACAGCAGCAGGAGTGCAGGTGACATTTTTTTTATCTGGAAATGTCGCCATTTCCATTCCTCAGGATACCGTACTGTACGTACGTGTGTGTGTGTGGGCTTGTGCGCTCATAAAGACCTACCTTGCCTAGTCCGGGGGTGTCTTTGATCTTGCTGGCGGCCCGTAACAGGCAGGGTGGGGCGGGGGGAGGGGCGGTCTGCAGGGTCCCACTGAAGTTGGTGGGGAACAGAGGGGGGTCACACACCACTGGGGGGGGCGCCGGGCGCTGCTTCTTCTTCTTCGATGACAGGTTCAACTTCTGAGCAGCTCTACAGAAGGAGAAAGGGGGGGCGGGGGTTCAATTCCAATGTTAACCAATCATCCAACACATCTCGTTACAGTGTTCATCTACTGCTGATTGAAGCGAGTGGGGAGATGACGAGAGAGGGAAACAGACCCACAGAGAGTAAGAGATGGAAAAGGCACACAGAGTGATCATGATGTGTAAGGCATTGTGAGACATGTGTTACCACTTAAAAATCCAGCTGTAGAGAGTGGTTAAGTGGACGCCTTCGATGGAAAAACCAACAGTGAAGAGAGTTGTTCCATGCCATCATGGCGGTGCTTCCTCCCCAACACCACCACCATTGCGGTAGCTCCGTTTGCCATGTACTAACTGCTCGTTCATGTTGCTAATTGGAGCTGTATTATGTGCCCAGCTCACCACATCAATAAAGAACACACACTTAAGCAGCGACATCTGTAACTGGGAGGGGAACACCATTTCACAGTCCTCACAGTCTTCACAGTCCTTCTCTTTCCACTCTCTCTCTTTTCTCTGCCCTGTCTCTCCTCTCCTTTCTCCTTTTAGTCTAAATTACACTATAGTGGCTAGGAAATATGATGACATTGCTAAAGTTGGCAAATCATTTGTAGGGAACAACTTCGTCATCCTTATGACGTCGTCAAATTGACTTCAGACAGATAGTAACGTTGTCATTACTCCCAAAAGTTTGTCAAAAAAATACCTAGCAACGCTTAGCTAGCTAAAATCGGGTGCTCTCCTCCTCTCAATCGTAGCTAGCTAGCTAATGTTATACTACATCTAATGTTAATCTGACATCACAATAACCACGTTTCCATCCACAGTTTTCATGCGAGTAAAGACATATCATATAAAATCCTGACGGCTGTGATGGAAACAGGACGTTTTTTTATAAATGCCAACAGATCACTTGTTCGTTTGACATGGTGGGATCTTTTGGTGTCTTTAAAATGAATTATGTGAGAAATTGCGGTGGAAGCGTATCATCAAATCAAAGTAAACTTAGAGTCACGCGATGAAATCAGACAGTAGGTGTGTGGTCCTCTAACTACGATTCGGGAAACCATGCAGTTTATTAGAGATGAAATACGATGAAACCATGCAGTTTATTAGAGATGAAATACGATGAAACCATGCAGTTTATTAGAGATGAAATACGATGAAACCATGCAGTTTATTAGAGATGAAATACGATGAAACCATGCAGTTTATTAGAGATGAAATACGATGAAACCATGCAGTTTATTAGAGATGAAATACGATGAAACCATGCAGTTTATTAGAGATGAAATACGATGAAACCATGCAGTTTATTAGAGATGAAATACGTTATGAACGGAACTTCACAGGGTGGTGAAAGTGCGCAGTGATGAGCTTGATGCTCCTTTCCAATAAGTGTTGAGGGTCTTATTCTGGTGACATGCTGATCGACGCTTGACTGCCGTTTGACAAATAAAAATATCCATAATAATATCATCATGTATACTAGCCTACCCACACTGCATCTGCGAGCTGTTGGCTAGAGCAACAGTTTTTTGGGGGGGGGGGGGGGGGGGAATAAACAGCCTAAGAGAAGACAAACTGAATTTCTATCATGGAGGACTGGCTTGAATTGTGAGGATGACCACAATTTTCTTTTTCACCATGAGCAAAAGCTATTGATTTTCTACCCAAAGTTGCTATGAAAATGTTGTGATCCATTTAATAAACAGAAGAGACCAGCAAAATGGATAAAAGGGTGTGGTGGCAGTAGCAGGAACAACGGCATCTAGTGGGCAAAACTTGGTACTTTCAAACAAATGTACAGTGCCTTCGGAAAGTATTCAGATCCCTTGACTTTTTCCACATTTTGTTACGTTACAGTCTTATTCTAAAATCTATTAAATCGTTTTTCCCCTCATCAATCTAAACATAATACCCATAATTACAAAGCAAAAACAGGTTTTTAGAAATGTTTCAAATGTATTAAAAAAAAAAAAAAATACGGAAATACCACATTTACCTAAGTATTCAGACCATTTACTCAGTACTTTGTTGAAGCGATTGTGCGTGTGTGTTCACGTGTGCATATGCTCCTTTTTGGGGGACGCGGGTAAAAAGTTTGAGAACCACTGCTCTATGGGACCTGATGTCACTGCTTTCACCATAAACACACATAGGACAGGGACAAATACAGACACGGTTACCGACATGTCTACAAACATGGATATGATTGCAGTTACCAATGGTTACCGACATGATTATTATTAGGTTATGAACAGTTGCCAGTTACCAATGGTTACAGAGAAAAAATTATTTTCATGGCAGCCTGTTTTATCCACTCAATCTATCAATACCGCCCAAGGAGTTCTTTTCAACTCTGCCTTCCTTTATAAATCCCTCCCTCCCTCGAACTCTCTCTGTTCTATTTCTCAAATGTCTCCCTCTCTCCCTCTACCTCTTCATCTCCAACGAATTGTGTTCTTTCTTTCTCTTTTGGGTGTGTGTTTTTACCCATCAGGCCTAGGGGTTAAAAGAAAGATTCACTCACTTTGAATGTTATATATTTTTTTGGGGGGGGGGATCTCTAAGCGATGTTCAATCAATTTTTCATGTGTATCTGAGCTCTTGCCGTTCTCGCAGGTAGAAATACAGCCGGTATGACGTACTACAGTGATGAAGTTAACAGGAAGATGACTTTTAGATCCCGAAAATGTGTCAGAAGTTTACATACTCCTCAGCCAAATACATTTAAACTCAGTGTTTCACAATTCCTGACATTTAATCCGAGTAAAAATTCCTTGTCATAGGTCAGTTAGGATCACCACTTTATTTTAAGAATGTGAAATGTCAGAATAATAGTAGAGAGAATTAGCTTTTATTTCTTTCATCACATTCCCAGTGGGTCAGAAGTTTACATACACTCAATTAGTATTTAGTAGCATTGCCTTTAAATTGTTTAACTTGGGTCAAACATTTCGGGTAGCCTTCCACAAGCTTCCCACAATAAGTTGGGAGAAAAAAATGTATGAAATGCATGCATCCACTACTGTAAGTCGCTCTGGATAAGAGCGTCTGCTAAATGACTAAAATGTAAAATGTAAATGTAAATTAATTTTGGCCCATTCCTCCTGACTGAGCTGGTGTAACTGAGTCCGGTTTGTAGGCCTCCTTGCTCACACACGCTTTTTCAGTTCTGCCCACACATTTTCTATAGGATTGAGGTCAGGGCTTTGTGATGGCCACTCCAATACCATGACTTTGTTGTCCTTAAGCCATTTCGCCACAACTTTGGAAGTATGCTTGTGGTCATTGTCCATTTGGAAGACCCATTTGCGACCAAGCTTTAACTTCCTGACTGATGTCTTGAGATGTTGCTTCAATATATCCACATAATTGTCCTGCCTCATGATGCCATCTATTTTGTGAAGTGCACCAGTCCCTCCTGCAGCAAAGCACCTCCACAACATGATGCTGCCACCCCCGTGCTTCACGGTTGGGATGGTGTTCTTCAGCTTCAAAGCCCCTTTTTCCTCCAAACATAACGATGGTCATTATGGCCAAACAGTTCTATTTTTATTTCATCAGTCCAGAGGACATTTCTCCAAAAAGTACGATCTTTGTCCCCATGTGCAGTTGCAAACCATAGTCTGGCGGTTTTGGAGCAGTGGCTTCCTTCTTGCTGAGCGGCCATTCAGGTTATGTCGATATAGGACTCGTTTTACTGTGGATATAGATACTTTGTACCTGTTTCCTCCAGCATCTTCACAATGTCCTTTGCTGTTGTTCTGGGATTGATTTGCACTTTTCGCACTAAAGTATGTTCATCTCGAGGAGACAGAACATGTCTCCTTCCTGAGCGGTTTGACGGCTGCGTGGTCCCATGGTGTTTATACTTGTGTACTATTGTTTGTACAGATGAACGTAGAACCTTCAGGCGTTTGGAAATTGCTCCCAAGGATGAACCAGACTTGTGGAGGTCTACAATTTCTTCTGAGGTCTTGGCTGATTTCTTTAGATTTTCCCATGATGTCAAGCAAAGAGACACTGAGTTTGAAGGTAGGCCTTGAAATACATCCACAGGTACACCTCCAATTGACTCAAATGATTTTAATTAGCCTATCAGAAGCTTCTAAAGCCATGACCCCATTTTCTGGAATTTTACAAGCTGTTTGAAAGCACAGTTAACTTAGTGTATGTAAACTTCTGACCCACTGGAATTGTGATACAGTGAATTTTAAGTGAAATAATCTGTCTGTAAACAATTTTTGGAAAAATTACTTGTGTCATGCACAAAGTAGATGTCCTAACCGACTTGCCAAAACTATAGTTTGTTAACAAGACATTTGTGGAGTGGTTGAAAAACAAGTTTTAATGACTCCAACCTAACTGTATGTAAACTTCCGACTTCAACTGTACATGTCAGATCTCAATACTGGCCGATATCATAACGCGGGAGTTTCTCTTCTTTTGAATGAACCATTGGTCACATTTTTGCAATATTCCTAAATCAATAAATGTGTAATTTAACATATTTCTCCTATTTTTCTGCCTCTTCAGTCCAGGTTGTGTTGCATGGTGCAAACATCAGACTCCACTCTGCAAGGTACACAATCTGGAGGTTGAACATGTTGAGATTGTAGACTCCTATATTGATAGTGCAGTTTGTTTAGGAAATTTTACAGTTTACTGCTTTACAGCTAATTTTATAGCTACTTCGTATGCTGATATTGACTTTAGTATTAGCAAGCAAGCCCATAGATAGAGCATTGCATTGTGGGTTATGTAGTCGACTTGAGCTGCAACAGATTTCCACAACGATTTTCACATAAAATGTTGTTCTCACATATTTGTCTTATTTAACCTTTTCACGTGTAAGTTCCAAATATATCTAACAGTCGCCCAAGCATGAGTTTTTTTTATACACGTGATGTCAGAATGCACTCACTGTTCCAAAATGTGATTGTTACACAACAGGACAGTTAACCCGCGGTGCCCTGAAACCAAGACACGCTGTCTGCTAATTATCTATAGGCTATATTTCACCTAGTCAGTTTCAAATTAAATTCTAACAAGTTGTATTTTCTAACAACAGTTTGAATTGAGGTGTGTTCCGTACCTTCTTTAATTCACATAGAAGTAGCCCATTTCACTGTTGCAGACAATTTATGTTTGAGGCTTTACTGAGCCGGACAAACTTCTCTCTTTGACGAGAGCCCAAGCACTTCCCCAGTGTTTCCGCAGATCAAGTATGAAGACATTTGCGCAGTCTTGCACAAACTTTTTCCCCCTGGCACATTTTCTGGTTGGTGCTCGTATTGCCGTCATTATTGTTTTCCTTACAAATAATAACTTTGGACATGTGTGAGTTCCTATCAAAGTAAGTGCCTTATTTTCTGTATATCATGTTGTTGTTTCTACCGTATGTATGTATTTATGTTTGTATGGAGCATAATGTATTTACAGTTTTATTCACAAGTTTTCAAGTACTGGTGACAAATCATGCATTCTGATTCTTGCATAGATTGTAATGGACACATATGATAGGTGTAAAATACTTTTGGAAGGTTGTACTGATTATGATGAGCTAATGCTAAGCTATTTGCCCGCTATGTTTGGTGTCATGTTTGTTGACATTATACAATACATTCTGGGTGTCACGCAAGCGTCTGTCAGACCAACGATGTTATAACAAAATGAGGTGAAGGGATGGTTCACTCATCTTTTGAGTAAACTTCTGGAAGTGAATGAAGGGAAGTGAATGATGGTAGACTACACACCCCGTTCAACATGCATACTGCAAACAGACAAAACAAATCTTGTTTCCTCTTGTTATTTTTGGTTGACGTAAAAACACTAGCATGGCGGCGCGCACAAACTACCCATCGTCTGATTATTTTTTTAGAAAGAGTTTTACTCAATTATTTCGATCACTTGCGAGGTCACCCATGATGTGATGAATTGTAAATAGTAATTGCTATTAGCTAATTCATATTATGGTTTCTGTCAGCCGAGAGTTAGCTAAATATGACAGCTTGTGTTATGTCAATCTTTCCTCAGTTAACACTAGGACTAATGTAGCCTACATTTTCTGGTTTGGATGATTGTGTTATGCTGTCGCTACTTCTGTGAATGTCTGAACATTGCATCCAAAAATAAACTGGTCACATTCTGGACATAACGTTGTAAGGACTGTGTTTGTGCAAAAGTGTGGCCAGCTCAAACGCTGACTGTTGTGTCAATCGAAACTGGACGTTCTAAAGAAGCGTTCTAATCACTGTACCGCTGTAGAATGATCACACCCATGTGTTGGTAAGTGTCAAAAGGTTAACACTGTAAATGAAAGGAATGAGTTGTTTTGGGTGAATTATTTAATTAAGGCTTACTTCATCACCTCCAATCACACAGCCTGAGTCTGAGAGCGCGCGCGCGCGCACACACACACACACACACACACACACACACACACACACACACACACACACACACACACACACACGCACACACGCACACAAACTCAAAGATACCGACGGTCTGCTGTGTTAGTGTGACTTCAGAGAGATGCCTGTGTGATGATGAAGAGGAGAGACGAAGACAACGACACTTCTCGAAGTAGACGAGACAATTAGACTGCTCTGTCTCTCACCTCCCTCTCTCACCTCCCTCTGTCTCACTCGCTCTCTCCCTCCATCTCTCCTCTCTCTCACAGTGCCTCGAGTGTGCGACCGACACAGTCATTTCAGAGAGCAGAGAAGATAGTCCAACTAAAGTGACAGAGCTGTCATAGACAGTCTTTTTATAGTGTGAGTTTCTTTGCAAGTTTATTTTCACACGCGTGTGTAGGTATGTGTAAGAGTGTGTGAATGTTGTCTCAGTTATTATAATGAAGGTATAATGTAATTTTATCTGCAAGGGAGGAGAGGACGATATGTGTGTGTAGGTAGGTCTGTGTGCCTGTGTGTGAGAGTGCAGGTTACATGTGGTCATCAAACCGCACCACGAGAGGCGCGTGCTGGAATGTTTAGTCTGTTTCAGGGTTCATTCAGGAAAGTTGCCACGGTAATTAAAAATATACTTTTTTCAGAGCAAGTCTGTGTGTGTTCGTCCCTGAGTAGTTGACAGAGTTCCAGGGAAGTTGTGTGAAGTGCAAAGTGAGATAATTATGGTGACACTCATTAATGAGTGAGAGACTTCTTCTTCTCTCACTCCCTCCTTTCTCTCCCCCTCTTTCTGTCTCTTTCCATCCCTCCCTTCCTCTCACTGACCAAACCTCCTTAATGATCTGGCAGTGTCTGACAGCCTGAAAAGTTTTCTGAAAGTGCACACACACACAAACGCACACACACATACACACGCACACAAACAAACACACACACGCACACACACACGTCTCTGTCAGATTACTCTGTGTGCACTGAAGCTAATTGTATCCTTGCTGTCCTATATACACTACCGTTCAGAAGTTTGGGGTCACTTATAAATGTCCTTGTTTTCGAAAGAAAAGCACACTTTTTGACCATTAAAATAACATCAAATTGATCAGAAATACAGTGTAGACGTTGTTAATGTTGTAAGTTCCTCTTGCTGCTCCGTAGGCAAGTACCATGGTCTTGTAGTGGATGCAAGCTTCGACAGGAAGCCAGTGGAGTGTGTGGATGAGCTGACATGGGAGAATTTGGGAAGGTTGAACACCAGGCGGTCTGCAGCGTTAAGTTGCAGGGGTTTGATGGCACAAGCGGGGAGCCCAGCCAACAGCTAGTAGTAGTCCAGACGGGAGATGACAAGTGCCTGGATTAGGACCTCCAATGCTTCCTGTGTGAGGTTGGGTCTTACTCTATGGATGTTGTAGAGCATGCTTTGATGCTTGCAGAAAACAACATGGTGTTGTCCAGGGTCACGCCAAGGTTCTTTGCACTCTGGGAGGGTTAGGCCTCCCAACCATGATGGAGAGGCCTTGGAGTGGGCAGGCTTTGCCCAGAAGGAAGAGCAGCTCTGTCTTGTCAAGGTTGAGCTTAAGGTGGTGGGCCCACATCCAAGCTGAGATATCTGCCAGGCATGAAGAGATGGGTGTTAGAAGGGGGAAAGGAGAAAAATAGTTGACTGTCATCTGCATAACAATTATAGGAGAGACCATGTGAGGATATGACAGAGCCTAGTGACTTGGTGTATAGAGAGAAGAGGAGAGGGCCTGGGGGACATCGAAGCAAGCAGGTGGGAGTACGTGATGCAGACATAAATCCTCTCCACGTCACCTGGTAGGAGCGGCCTGCCAGATAGGATGCAATTCAAGAGTGTGCAGAGCCTGAGACGCCCAGCCCTGAGAGGGTGGAGAGGAGGATATGATGGTTCACGGAGTCGAAGGCAGCGGACAGATCTAGGAGGATGAGGACAGAGGATAGAGAGTCAGCTTTGGCAGTGCGGAGAGCCTCCGTGACACAGAGGAGAGCAGTTTCGGTTGAACGACCCGTCTTGAAGCCCGACTGGTTAGGGTCAAGAAGATTGTTCTGAGAGAGATAGCGAGAGAGTCGGTCTGAGACAGTATGTTGTTTTGGAAAGAAAAGAAAGGAGGGATAACAGTCTATAATCTTTGACGTCAGAGCGGAGCAACTCTGGACATGTTGAAGTCAGTGATAAGGGATGAGTTGATGCCGGAAGTGAGGAATGGAAGGAGGCCTCCAGCGATGGTCTGAGGAATGGATGAAGGGATATGTCAAGCGGGCAGGTTGTCGGGAGGCCAGATTTCACTAGTAGCAGTATTTAATCTGGAGAGGGAGGAGAGAAAGAGGTCAAGGCGTAGGGTAGTTCAGTGTGAGTGGGATCAGTGGACTCAATAGGCTGAGTTAACGAGGAGCAGATGTCGTCCACCTTCTTTTCAAAGTGGTTGACAAAGTCGTCCGCAGAGAGGGAGGAGCGAGGGGTGGAGAATTAACGATGGAAAATAAGTAGAAAAGAATTCCCTAGGGTTGGAGGCATAAACTTCCAATTTCGAGTGATAGAAAGTGGCTTTAGCAGTAGATACAGAGGAAGAGAAGGTAGAGAGGAGGGTGTGAAAGGAGGATAGGTCTTCCAGAAGTTTCGTTATCCTACATTTTCACTCAGCTGCCAGCAGCCCCGTTCTGTAAGCTCACAATGAGTCACTCAGCCATGGAGCAGGAGGGAGGGCCGAGCCGGATGGGAGGAAAGGGGACAGTGTGAGTTATAGGAGGTGGAAAGGGAGGAGAGTAGGGTCGAAGAGGCAGAATCAGGGGACAGGAGGGAGAAAGATTTAGCAGAAGGGAGAGATTATAGGATGAGTGTAGTGGGAGAGAAACCTTTCCTCGCAAAGCCGCCTGTAACTTAGCCTTGCAAAGCCACCTGATCCCGCAAGCTTACATTAACCCTCCAGAGTCAATATCTGTGCCCCCACGGTAATCTAATCAGCATAATAAAAACATCCCCATCAAAATCCGTCTGTTTAAACTAGAGATGTCTGTTTTTTGCATGGGCTGCGTCTCAATCCACCACATCCGCCAATGGCGGCCTTCTGCATCTGCGGTGGAAGGTAGTCGAGCTACAGTGGTGTTTGTCAGACCATGAGACATCCCCAAAATCGGTCTTCTCAAGGGTTGCTGGCCAATGTTGACTTCAATGCTTCCCACAGTTGGGTCAAGTTGGCTGGATGTCCTTTGGGTAGTGGACCATTCTTGATACACACGGGAAACTGTTGAGCATGAAAAACCCAGCAGCGTTGCAGTTCTGGGCACAAACCGGTGCACCTGGCACCTACTACCATACCCTGTTCAATGTTCACATGTTTTGTCATGCCCATTCACCCTCTGAATACACAATCCATGTCTCAATTGTCTCAAGGTTTATAAATCATTCTTTAACCTGTTC